>NC_077228.1:41711104-41916104 GCF_027887165.1 Monodelphis domestica | reverse complement strand
AACATCAAGTAAGAAGGCCTCTTTCTGGTTCTGTCTTGGCCTTGTTGTCTAACCTTGGGTACAGTATAGTAGAAACAATTCCAAAATAAATGTTGAATCTAAGCTCTTCTATGAATTTGCTGTGAGATCATTGGGCAAATCACCTCTTCTTTCTGCCTTTTGGTTCCCCGTTTCACAGATGGTGTTGACTAGGTGATCTCTAAGGACTTTGCCGAATCTAAAATTTATTATTCTCTGTGCCTCATTATTCCCAGCTACTAGAAGTTTTTTTCTGTTTGCCCTAACTGCTTGGATCTTCCCCTCTAAGATTATTTTCCACCTAATCTGTATTTATCTTGTATTCACCCACTTATATACATGTCTTTCACCATTAGACTATAAGCTACTTTAAAAGGGGAAAATACTATTTATATTCATTGATAGGGGAAGAAATGATGACAGCAAAACAGTACCACAGATAATAAAATGGACAATTTTGATTACCCATACTTAAAGCATTTTTTACACAAGTAGCACCAATGTAGATAAAATGAGAAAGGAAATAGATAATTGGAAAAAACATCTTTGCAGCAAGTTTCTCTAATAGAGGAATGATATTCAAGTTATAAAAGGAATTGATTTAAATATATAAGAACAAGAGTCATTTCCCAAATAATAAAAGGATATTAAGAGGCAATTTTCAAAGGAATAAACCCACATTTTAAAAAGCCATGGAAAAATGCTCCAAATCACTAATAACTTGAAAGATACAAATTAAAATAACTTTGAGGTTCTATCTTATGCCCATCAGATTTGGTGAAAATGACAAACACTGGAGAAAAACAGGTACATTAATATACCTTTGGTGGAACTGGGAATTGATCCAACCATTCTGTAAATTAATTTGAAATTTTGCCCCTACACCCCTGTCCCAATTCATGAAATTCTATATACACTCTGACCTACTGATACCATTGCCTTTTACTCTAAAGAGATCAAAGAAAGAGGAAAGGATCCATATTTATAATAATATTTATAGCATAATTTTTTGTAGTAGTGAATAACCAGAAATTAAGGGGATACCCATCAACTGGGAAATGACTAACAAATGATGGTGTATGAATATAATGAAGCACTATTTTACTATTAAGAAATGATGAGGGGGCAGCTGGGTAGCTCAGTGGATTGAGAGCTAGGCCTAGAGATGGGAGATCCTAGGTTCAAATCTGGCCTCAGATACTTCCAAATTGTGTGACCCTGGGCAAGTCACTTGACCCCCATTGCCTAGCCCTTACCACTCTTCTGCCTTGTCACACAGTATTGACTCCAAGATGGAAGGTAAAGGTTTTAAAAAAAAGACATAAAAAAAGAAATGATGAAACTGACAGTTTTTAAGGAAGTTGGGAAAGCTTATATGATGCATAGTAAAGTAAAGATTCAGGTGGGTAATTTATACAACACCAACAAAATTAGGAAAGAAAAGCAATTTAGAAAGACTTTCAAAATCTGGCCAAAACAATTATCCGCCTTAATTTTGGGAGGTCATTGAGGAGCATCTATTCACCTCCTGACAGAGAAGTGCTGTGCACAGAATGAAACATATAGTTTTGAACCTAACCAGTATAGGAGTTTGATTTCCTTGAATATGGATGTCTGTTATAATTTTTTTCTTTTTGTTTTTTAAGTAGAAAAGGGGCAGTGGAAGAGAAAATAAATACTGTAAATTGTAGAAAAAAGAGTAAAGAAATAAAAAAAATACAAGTTTTGTCAGGGCAGAGACTATTTTTTTTTTGTTTCTATTCCTCCTTGACACCCTCCACACCTCAGGGTTTAGCACAGTGCTTGGCACATAGTCACCAAGTTGCCTAAGGAGGGACAAAGACCGAGAATGAGTAGTTCAAATCTTCTGTGCCAATCAGCACTGGAATCAGGCTCATGAGTTTCTACTGTACTTCCAGTCTGGACAAGACAGGGAGACTCAATCTTATAAAAAAATACGCCTTATGCTAGTCCTGATGGGCAATAGTAAATGTGAAGTAATGGACTGTCCCAGATTCCTCCAAATCCCAGAATGGGCATCAGAGAAATTATAGCAGAAAAGAGCCCAAACCTTCTTGTTGACCTCTCCTGGCCATGGCGGGCCATGTGAATACCCTGGTGCAAGAGGAGAACTCAATCAGTTTCAGAGGATTGCCAGAGTTAGCTGAAATGGCTGATGCCATGCCAGTCTAAAGGAAGGAGGTATGGTCCTGGCTCAATGAAAGTCAACAAGACGTAGACTTTGACCTTTCCCTGAGAGTAAAAGACCTTTGGAGTCTGAAGCCAGCCAGCTCAGAAGCCAGCACCTCTCTTCGATCCTCAAGATTGTGCCTCAATTGCCCTAGATTCCAGGGGTTTGCTAAAAACTGGAATCTTCCCCCTCTGCCTTGCCAGGTACCCTGGAGTTGGCCCTGTTGAACTATACAATAAATATTTTACAGCTGAGGTGACTGAGGCCTTTAGTGATAATGATAATAACATAATTATTTAATTAATAATAATATAACATAATTTAGAGATAATGACAATGATAATAACAATAGTCAGCATTTATATAATGCTTTCAAGTTTGTAATCATCTGATGCATATAAGAACCCTGTGAGATAGGTGCTAATGTGACTTTTACAATTTTAACAGGTGAGGAAACTGAGGCTGACACAGGTTAGATGACCTGTTCAGGGTAACAAAGCCAGTAAGTTTTTGAAACAAGATATAAACTCATTCCTGCTCAATTCTAAGTCATGTGCTCCATCTGCTATACTGGAAATAATTTCTACAGAGATAATCTTGTGATCAATGAGGTCTCTGAAACAAGGCTTTGAAAACTAAGGCATGCAATAGATACGCTTTAAAAATATGTTTTGTTTTGCTTTTTTAAACCCTTACCTTCCGTCTTAGAATTAATACTATGTATTAGTTTCAAGGCAGAGGAGTGGTAAGGTCTAAGCAATGGGGGTAAAGTGACTTGCCCAGGGTCACACAGCTAGAAAGTGTCTGAGGTCAGATTTGAACCCAGGGCTTCCCATTTCTAGGCCTGGCTCTCAATCCACTGAGCCACCCAGCTGCCCCCAAAAATATGTTTTGAAGAATAATTTACTTGTCTTCCCAAAGTGCCTCAGATACTTCAAGGCTGAAGTTTACTGTGGATAGTAATTATTCAAAGAGCCACCAGGTGGTGGAGTGGTTAAAGTGCCAGATCTGGATTCAGTAGGACCTGAGTTCAAATCCAACCTTAGACACTTCCAAATTAAATAATCCGGGTCAAGTCCCTGTTTGCCTCAGTCTTCTCATCTATTAAATGAGCTGGAGAAGGAAATAACAAACTGCTCTCTAGCTTTGCTAAGAAAACCCCAAATGGGTTCAAAGAGTTGGATATAACCAAAATGAGTCAACAACTGTGAGTATTTATTTATAGATAGTGAAGGAAGGGCAACATGATCAAAGGAGGCCACAACAGACTCATGTTAGTCTTTAGTTCTGGCTAGAAAAGAGGCTTGGCCATCTGGCCTTGCCAACTCATCGACATGTGGCTAATGGGCACAGACAGGGTGGCTCGGCTCTTCTTATATCCTCTTCCGTCTTGTTTGTCTTGTGTATGTATGTGTTGATTTCCATTCCTGAGTGCATAATCCCCAATAATTCTGCATTTTCTTTACCTTAGAGATCCAAGAAGTAACACAGGGTAGGGGAGAGCAGGCTAGCTCTGAAGCATCTTGAAGACCTTGGCTCTACTCCCATTACTCCCATCTTTCACACATGCTCTATCTGTGAACCTGGGTAAGTTGTTTAACTTCTCGGGAGTCTAGACAGTCTCAGGGGTCTACACACACACACACACACACACACACACACACACACACACACACACACACCCCTCTGCTATTTATTGCCTTGGGACCTTGAGAAGATCACTTAGGGTCTCAGTTGCCTCATCTGTAAAATGAAGGAGTTTGGAAGGAGCAATTCTAGGCTGGAATCTCATTTCTGCCATTTATTAACTGTGTGACCTTGGACAATTAATTCACTTTATTTCTCTAGTCCAGTGTCCTTATCTGTGAAATGGGGTTGGGATAAGTAGTGGGCAAATGTTCTCCAGGGCACTTGCCACTTCTAAATTTTATGATGTAAAAATGATTTTTAAAACAATATTTTATTTCCCCCTATTACATGTAAAAATAATTCCTATAATAAGTTGTTTTATTTTTTAAGTTTGGAGTTTCTAATTCTCTTCCTTCTTCTGACCCTCCTTCCCTCATGCCCGCCCCCCTCTCTGAGATGGTAAGCAATCCTATGTAAATTTTATATGTGCAATCGTGTCATACATTTTTATATATTAGTCATTTTGTGGAAGAGATCTCAAATAAAAAAAAGAAGAAAGAAAATGAAATATAGGATATTTCAGTCTGCATTCAGACTCTATTAGCTCTTTCCCCAAGGACAGATGGCATTTTTCATCACGAGTCTCTGGGATTGTCTTGGATCACTGCATTGCTTTGAATAACCAGGTCATTCACAGTTGTTCATCAAGAAATAGTGCTGTCACTGTGTATGATGTTCTTCTCATTTTGCATCAGTTCATGCAAGATTTTCCAGATTTTCTGAAATCACAATGTAGTAATTATAACAATAATAGCAACGACATTCATATAGCACTTCAGGGTTATCTCATGTGATTCTTAATAACCCTGGGAGATAGGTTATCCCCATTTTACAGATGAGAAAACTGAGGCAAACAGAGATTGAGTTACTCAGGTTTACACAGCTAGTAAGAGTCTGAAACTAAATTTGAACTCAGGTCTTTCTGACTCTACCCACTGATCCAAGTAGCAAAAATAGCCACGTATTCCAGAGCTGGGTGGCCGAAGGGTGTGATAATCAGACTTGGAATAGAGGAGGTACTAGAATTCCCAGCAGAATTTGCTTCATCTGTAAAATGAATGTTGGTCCGGATGATTTTTAACATTCCTTCCATCTCTGAGATCTATGAATGGTCTGCAAGACTGGAAGCTCCTTGAGGGCAGGAACCACCAGTCTCATTTGCCTTTTGGGGGGGGGTTTGTTTGTGTGTTTTGATCCATTGCAGTACTGCACACATGATTTAAGAAATATTTACCGGTGCCTTTTGCTAGATTCCTCCTGGGAATTAATGGCAGGCAGGCTCATTCTACCATGTTGGTGTTCAGTCCTGAATGACTTCTCATGATTCCATGGACCATACTATTCAGGAGTTTCTCTTGGTGAAGATACTGGAGGAAATACTGACCATTTTCTTCTCCAGCAGATTAAGGTAAACAGAGATCAAGTGACTCAACTAGGGTCACATAGCTAGTAAATTTCTGAATCTGAATTTGAACTCGGGTCTTCTTGACTCCAGCTGCAGTATTCTATCCACTGAGCCACCTTACTACTGAGAGGTCCAGGGGGTTCTAGTGGGAAGGGATGGAGCTCCCTTGGAGTTTTCTTCCTCTTTCTCTGAAATTCTGAGTTGGCCACCATTTCTTTCCCCTGTGTGGGAAAATGTTATTTTCTTTATTTACTAACATTCATTTAGGCTGGTTTCTGGGATACCCAAAATATGTTATGAATCAGTCAAAGGATAACAAGATCTCCAGCACTGTACACATTACTCACTCACTTGACATTTGGGGAACCCCCCCCCCCCCACCCAATGTGAAGGAGTATTTGACAAGATGCAAATTTCTATTTCTGTAAAGTCCTTTTGACTCTGTGGATGGGAGGGGGCAG
The DNA here is from genome assembly GCF_027887165.1 of Monodelphis domestica. Taxonomy (NCBI): domain Eukaryota; kingdom Metazoa; phylum Chordata; class Mammalia; order Didelphimorphia; family Didelphidae; genus Monodelphis; species Monodelphis domestica. Next base: position 41,910,340 of record NC_077228.1, on the reverse strand, counting down.
GCTTCCCTGGGTTGATTTACCTCCATTTCCCTTCTAGTACAAATTCTGGAATATTGACAAAAGGTGGTATTTTGGTCCCCCCCTCCACTTTTTTCCAGTAGGGGAAGAGAGGGGGGAGTTGTTATTGCCCTCCCAGAACACAATGGGGCCATTTAGGCAGAGGTTCAAAGTCTAGGGGGAAGGGATAGTGGGAAGGGAATTTTCTTGAGTATCTGTGGCCATGAAAACTTGTTTGACAATGTTTTTATGCTGAGGCCTGAATCAGATGGCAACCCCCAAGCTCTAGAGGTTGGCCTTATCATGACATTGTTTTCAAAGTCAAACAAGGAATTCTGTGTTAAAAGAACATGAACTACACTCTCAGGCACCCCTCCCTGCCCCACACCTCTCCCCCATCCCTGTAGCAAACTTGCCACCCTCACATTATTTTTGGCATTGGACCATAGAGCTGAAACCAGGCCTCAACAGCAGGGCAGGATTTTCCCCCTTTCCCTATCATTCCTGGTGAACAAAGATAACCGTGTGTTTCAGAGCAGGGTGTCAGGAGGGTGGGATGACCAGAAGGGGAATGGAGGAGGCCCTAGAATTGCTGGAGAGGCAAAACATGGCCCCAGTCATGACAAGGGGGAATCCTTCATAGAAATGGGACCCCAGAGGCATACTTCTCAATGTCTCTTATTTATCATATTCCATCCAAATCAACTAACTCAACTCCAGATTCATATTTGTATAAAGAAAATGTTAAATTTTCTTGATATAAAATTTATGAAAATTTTAAATTATTTTTTCTTTTATAAAAAATAAAAATATTAAATTAGAGTGGGAAAAGATGAGGCAATAGTTGATAGATTTGGAGTTGGAGGACTTGGGTTCAAGTATCACCTGCGATTTTTATTAGACTTGTGAATCAATCAGTCATTCAGCACCCATCTATTAAGCTCCTGCTATATTTCAGGTACAGTACTGTGTCCCAGGTTACAAAGACAAAAGACAGAGAACAGAAAGAATGTTGGATCAGGAGTCAGGAGAACTGGATTGGAATTCTTGCATCAGGTGACTAGACAAGTCATATTATCTCTCGGAGACTCAGTTTCCTCATTGGTAAAACGAGGCGGTTGGACTAGATGAATTCTAAGTTTCCTTCTAGTTCTCCAACTATGGTCAATGAAACTTCATCTGTCAGTGGACCTACGAGACTTGCTAACTATAAATTATAGAGAGGTTGGTGATAGGTCTGCAATCTGTACTGGTGGAGGGAGCTTACACCATAGGAGTTCCCTATAGAGATGAAATAAACGGTCCTAATCCCATCACCTCAATGAATGAATCAGAACATGAGACCATACATTTGCCTATTAGATGCTTTGGAATCATTCTTTACCTATTTCTTATATTTCTGGTCTCATCTTCTCAGTTACTCTGTAAGATTTGACTTTCTCTTTCACCTTTCCTCTTCCTCAATGCATTGTGTAGTGCTAGGTATACACTGGCTGCTTAACAGATGTTTATTGATTGAGATGGAGAGGAAATAGAATGATAATTCCTAATAAAGGGCTCATAAAATGTTTTTTAAATATTTTACTTTATTATTTTTTTGTTTGTTAGCTTCTTTTAAAAAACTTTTATTTAATTGATTAAGAAAAATTTTCCATGGCTACATGATTCATGTTCTTTCCCTCCCCTCCCACCATCCCCCCTCCCATAGCTGATGCACCATTCCACTGGGTTTTACATATATCATTGATCAAGATCTATTTCCATATTATTGATGTTTGCACTAGGGTGATCATTTAGGGTTTATAACCTCAATCAGATCCCCATCGACCCATGTGATCAAGCAGTTGTTTTTCTTCTGTGTTTCTACTCCCACAGTTCTTTGTCTGGATCATAAAATGTTAATGATGGAGTTGAGAGAAATTCATTTTTCTTCTTTCTGGAAATGCCATGGAAAAGTGGTAGGGTAGAAAGAGCCCCAAATTCAAAGGTCCCAAGTTAAAATCCTGCCTTTGTTACCTATGTCCCAGCTGACCTTGACCAAGTCACTGTATATCTCTGGGTTTTAATTTCCTCATCACTAAAGGCAGTGGTTTCTCCTCCTTCCTGCTCTAAATCTGTGGTCCTCACCTAGCTGAGACAGAACTGATGGGATCTTGGAAAGAGAAGAGCCATTGGGGGCAGAAGATCTGAGTTTCCCTCAGTGCTCTGCCATCTATACTGTTTTTTTGGGACACAGGAAAAGGGTTTAAACTCTCAGGGCCTCAGTTTCATCATCTGCAAAATGGAAAATACAAGACCTTTAGGAATATCAACCTGACAGGGCTTTTGGGAAGAAATAAATCACTTTGTAAACCATGAAGTGCTAATCTATTTAGTTCAACATCCCCAATCCCCCAAAGGTTCCATCTTTACTAAAGAGGGAATAGCAGCCCAGCAATGTCAGCTATCATCATTCTCAAGCCAACCCTACATTCCTCCAAAAAACCTAAGAAACCCAGGCCAGGCATGTAATGCTCAGGAGTAAAGACCCCAGATGGGAAGTGTTTATTCTCTATTTCCTTCTCTCCGTGGTGCCTCTCATCCCACTAAAAGCTGGGACTCTGTATCATTATCAACAGTTACTAGATCAGAATGCTAATAGATGGATGGGTGGGTTGATTTTTTTTGAATTTAACTCTTTGTAGAAAAAGAATCAAGTCCAGGGGGCAGCTAGGTAGCTCAGTGGATAGAGTCAGACCTAGAGAGGGGAAGACTTGGGTTCAAGGCTGGCCTCAGACACTTTCTAGCTGTGTGATCCTGAGTAAGTCACTTAACCCCCCTTGCCTAGCCCTTACTGCTATTTTGCCTTGGAACTAATACACAATATTGATTCTGAGATGGAAGGTAAAGGTTTGGAAAAAATAATCAAATCAGAATAATTTAAAAAGCCAAATAGAAGCCCATGTGTTAAATTGTTGGGGTTAGGGGAGGGAGTTAGCATAGGAGAGAGTCCTCTTCTCACAATTACCCGATGCTGGTGCCAGTTATCACACTGCTTTTAAATAGATGAGAAAAAGACTTCCAGCTGGTCACAAAGTCGGGATTCAAACTCAGGTCTTCTGGCTCGGAATTTGTTCATCTCATCATTTTGATTGGCAAACAGAAGATCTGGGTTCCAATTTTGCCTCCTTCACTTAACTGTTTGGATAACATCAGATTAAATCTTTCACATTCTTGGGTGTCAGTATTTTTTTTTTTTGGCAAATAGTTGTGACTTGCCCAGGGTCACACAGCTATCTACCACTTGGCTGCCCCAACCTCAGTATCTTTGTCTGTCAAAGGAAATTGAATCAGATGCTGCTACTATTCCCATTTAACTCTTATATTATATGATATAAAAACATAGCATGGTTGATAATTATTTTTTTGGTGGTGGTGGGAGAAAGTTTTGAAAACTGTAATTTCATTGGTACCTGGAGGTTCCCATGTTAAGAAATACCTTTGACCAATGCTGATTGTTAATAACTAGGTGCCTTGTAGTCTTAGGGAAGGTTTTTTGTTATTTACTCATTTTTTAATTGTCTGGCTTTTTGTGACGCACTTTGGGGTTTTCTTGGTAAAGATATTGGAGTGATTTGCCGTTTCCTTCCCCAAATCATTTTATAAATGAGGAGATTGAGGCAAATAGGGTTGAGTGACTTGTCCAGGGTCATATAGCTAGGAAGTATCAGATTGGATTTGAACTCAGGTCCCCTTGACTTTACACCCAGAACTCTATTCACTATAGCACAAAGCTATAAGTTAAGAGCTTTGCACAGGGTCACACAGCCTGAATGCTGCAGAGCCATTTGGTCCTCCTGAGTCAGAGGTTAGCTTCCCATTTGGGCAGAGTAATCTGATATATAATATAATCTTATGTGAAGGGTAGCATGGAATGGTAGAGAAATAGTTAACCTCAGATTCAAGAATGGTTGAGTTTCAGTTCAGAATTTAAGATGAATCTAATATATCCTGATTGTGTGACCCTGGGCAAGTCATTTAACTTTTGAATGCTTCTAGCAATTCTCTAAATCTATGAATTTTAAAGTAAGTGCCAGTCTACATTGGTAAAAAGTGTTCTAATAAAATATATTTAGCTCTCCTTATATAAATGAGGAGGAGTATGGCTTAACAGAGCAGGAATTAATCTTGGAATCAGGAAGACCTAGATTCAAATCCTGCCCCTGGACATCTAATAGCTGGATGACCCTGGGTCAAGTAATTTAATTTCTTAGTGCCCCAGGCAACTCTCTAAGAGTATACATTTCAAACTAGTCACCCATCTGCAATAGACAGGGGTGGGGGAGTTACCACATTCACACTGATGAATCATGTATCTGGATCAAAAAAAAATAAATAGCAAAAACTAGATAACAGTTTTTCGATCTCTCGAAAATTTGGCTAATGGGGGAAGAAAACCTCCCATTCACTAACCCTCCCTCCTTTCCCTGCTTGCCCCATTAGAGGTCAAGATGCTGAAAATAAACTCTTTCCCTCTAGACCTTGGACACAAACTCTTTATTGAATCTGCTTTCTGAATCAGCTTCCAAACAAAAGCTTTCCTCTACCTCCCCATGGAGAAATTATGTCCCCTTCAGCCTTGCTAATTGCCTCAGTGAAGGAGATGGAGCTTTTACTTGGAAAAACTTCTCCAGGTGTGAAACTGACTCTCTTTTTGTCAGGATCTCATCAATACTTGGTATGCCGGAGGGTGCTGTCCACATGGGATTCAGTTGTTCTGGGTCACCAAGATCCACCGAGAGGCAGCATGGGACACAAAAAGGTTGAGGGAGCCAAGAGTCATGGGTTCAAGACCATGCTGGTCTTGGGTCTAACATGAACTGATCATTTGATTTTTGAGAGATTCGCTTTTCTGGACTTTAGTGTCTTCATGTATAAAACAAGGGTCTTCAACTAGCAGGTCTTTATAGCTTAAATCTTTTTACAGCTTAAACATTCCAGATATAATGTAAGCAGCACCAGCTCTATAGGGAAAGCACTGAATTGAGAGTTAAGGGGAAATGGATTTGAATCTCTCTCTCTCTCTTTTAAACCATTACCTTCCATTTTAGAATCAATGCTGTATATTGGTTCCAAGGCAGAAGAGAGGTAACAGCTGGGCAAAGAGGGTTAGGTGACTTGCCCAGGGTCACACAGCTAGTGTCTGAGGCCAGATTGGATGGATTTAAATCTTGACTTTGTTTATTTACTCTGTTACCTTGAGCATATCATCTCAGCAGGAGTGAGTTGGTAAACGTTTAACAAATGGTTCTCAAAGAAATTTCTGGCAGGACACACTTGGAAGTTTAATCTGCTTCATTAGTATTTTCTTCAGCACTTTCTTAAGTTGAGGCAATCAACAAAACAAGAAATCAAGGCACTATTTGTAGCAAGTTTCAGAGTGTAAATGTTCACGTTGAAAATTTAACAATTGGCTTTCCATCATATTCCTGCCTTTCAGCTTAAGTTTCCCTCTTTGTAAAATAAAGAGGTTGGACTTGCTACACCTGAAGGTTCCTTCCAGCTTTAAATCTAGGGTTCTATGAGCCTGGGGAGCCTACCAAGGATCTACCAGCTTCTCATTACAAGCTTCACAAAATTGGATCTCATGGGCTTTTCATCAAAAGACAGACAAATCCAGCTCAATCCATTTTCCCCCTTGGGTTAGCACTGGTCTGGGCTTTCCTCACTTCTTCCTGGCCTACTATTAACCTTTGGTTAGGCTCTGTTTTCTAGCTCTGAATCCAAACAGGGCTTCTTTGGAGTTATGCCCAAGCTGATAACACATTCTCATTAGTGCTCTAATTACAGAAAACTGGGGGTGGGGTGAGTTCACCAAGGCTGAATTTGGAGACTAGAGACCATTCCAAACAGACTCTGCCTGATTATGGATGGGGAGTGCGAAGGCCAGGTTTATCTTTTTTTTTTCCTCCTTCCTTCTGCCAATCTTTTGTCTTCATTACCTATGGAGGGGAGAGAGTAGGTCTTTATGTGGTGCTTACTATGTGCCAGGCACTGTGCATTTTTAAACTGTTCTCTCATTTGACCCTTATAATAATCCTGGGAGTAGGTGTTGTTATTATTTCCTTTTTACAGTTGAAGAGACTGAGGCAAGTAGAAGTTAAGTGACTTGCCCAGGATGATATAGCTAATAAGTGTCTGAGGCTGAATTTGAACTGAGTAAAGGTCCAGTATTCTTTATTTACTATGCCACCTAATTGACTTTGGGGTGGGGGGAAGAAATACAGGCCAGAAGTGGGAGTCAGTTAGTCAATCAACTAACATTTCTGAATGTGCCAGACATTGTGCTAAGCTCTGGGTGGTGACTTGTGATCTCTGCAACTTACAATTGGAATGAAAATGCAATTTTTAATACCCCTCATGGGACCCTCTCCCTATTCAACAATTTCCCATTCCTCTAATCCAAATCCACTAAACATTTATTAGTGGACATATATTAGGACATTGAATTGCAAGTTACCTTGATACAGGAAGTGGAGATACAAAAGCTAAACAGTCTCTTCCCTAAGGGATCTTCCATTCTATTAAGGGAGAATGCAGCCTGCAAACTGAGGAGTAGTTCCATAACAATTTGGGGAAGTAGAGAAAGTGCTAACAAGGAAGAGAGTTAGGAACCTACATGAAGTCAGGAATCCTAAAAAGTGGCCAGGAGGGAATGAATTATTCCTCTTGTCCCCTTCACTATAAGAGTGCTTCTCAGCCCAGGATGCAGGGAGCATTTCCTTCCTTCCTTCCTTCCTTCCTTCCTTCCTTCCTTCCTTCCTTCCTTCCTTCCTTCCTTCCTTCCTTCCTTCCTTCCTTCCTTCCTTCCTTCCTTCCTTCCTTCCTTCCTTCCTTCCTTCCTTCCTTCCTTCCTTCCTTCCTTCCTTCTTTCCTTCCTTCCTTCCTTCTTTCCTTCCTTCCTTCCTTCCTTTGACCCTTATAATAATCCTGGGAGGTAGGGGTTGTTGTTATTTCCTTTTTACAGTTGAGGAGACTGAGGCAAGTAGAAGTTAAGTGACTTGCCCAGGATGATATAGCTAATAAGTGTCTGAGGCTGAATTTGAACTGAGTAAAGGTCCAGTATTCTTTATTTACTATTTCCTTCCTTCCTTCCTTCCTTCCTTCCTTCCTTCCTTCCTTCCTTCCTTCCTTCCTTCCTTCCTTCCTTCCTTCCTTCCTTCCTTCCTTCCTTCCTTCCTTCCTTCCTTCCTTCCTTCCTTCCTTCCTTCCTTCCTTCCTTCCTTCCTTCCTTCCTTTATTGTCTCAGATCAAAGGACCACATTAGCAATAAGCTCCCCTCCCAAAGTCCACCTCCTTTGGACACCTGGTCAAGGCAGCTTCCAAGACTCAAAGACTTCCTCCCCTACCTCCCAGAAGTGACTCTGGCTGCCTTCATTTCTCCTTTTCGCTTCTGGAGCCAAGGCTATTGGAAATACCCCAGCCCTTTAAAGATGGACAGAAAGGAGGGAGGCAGAGTAAGTTGTTTTGTTGTTGGGCTATCTATAGCTGCCAGTGCTGTTCCTCCTTCTAACCTGCCTAACCCTTTTTCTCCTTCTGACAGTGTGTGGGGGTGACGGGGTGGGAGGAATGGTCTCATTTCAGCCGCAGCTCTAGTCATTAGCCTTTGGAGAGAAACATCTGTTAGCTTCAGAGGGACAAGAGAGATAAACCACCCAGGGCTGGGCGTTTTCTTTAGGAACAGGAGAAAAATGAAGGTGAAGGAGTGTGTCTGTATCTAAGCGTGAAAGCAAGTACAAGCATGATGGGAAAAAGCACCAGGAAAATAGATGAAGAGAAGAAAATACAAGTGGAAAGGTAGGAAGAAATAGGGTGAGAGAAAGAAGGAATGATTTCTTTTTGTCTTAACGCTTTCACATCTTGGTGGTGGGTAGCCGGCTGATAGTCTTAGGATCATAAATTCAGAGCAAAAAGAGGCCTTCGAGGCCATCTGGTCAACCCCTTCATTTTACGGAAGAGAAAATTGAAGCATAGTGTTGAAGTAACTTGCCCAAGGTCACATAGCTAGTAAGTGACGAGGCTGTCCTTCCTGATTCCAGCTGCCCACACGTGTTAGCTTAGTGCTTTGGTGCCATGGGAATGAGGAGCTCCTGGCCACTTCCTGGCTGCCACAGCTTATTCAGTGCTGACAGGAGCTTTGGCGATGCCATGTTACACATAACATTCCACTCCATAGAATTGGAGTCCAGAAGTGGGAGAGGCCAGGCCAATTCTACTCTGTAGGAAAACTATCTTGAGCTGGATTTTTCTTTTGATTGGAGGTCCTGGAAATCCAAGTCAATATAGATGATGATGATAAGAAGGCAAAAGATGTGCCCTTACCCAGGCTCCATGTACATCTTTGTTGCTCACCAAGGAGACTGGGGGGATTCTTTAGCTCACTTTACTACATTAAAATAGCCCATGCATACTTTAATGAAGGTGAGTCCTTTCCCAAACTTGTGGCCCCCAATTTGTGGGCTTTCTTTTCAGGTGGATTGTTTAGTAGACAGAAAACTGACCTTGGAATTAGGAAAACCTGAATTCAAATTCCACCTCATATATTTGGCAGTTTTGGGCAAGTTTCTTGACATTGCTTAGCCTCAGTGTTCTCATCTGTAAAGTGAGAGAGTTGGACTCAATAACCTCCAAGGTCCTCTTTAGCTTTAAGTCTATGCCCTTATAATCTAGAGGGCTATAGGCAAGATGGGGTGCCCATCCATCCTTTAGTGGTTCATCCCACGGGATTCTTCCCACTGCCGGTTTCTAAAGGTGTCAGTTGTGACATGTTGAGTGGAGGGAGATGTCTGCACTTAGGACAAAATAAATGATGTGATAGTAATGTTTAACAGGATGCAACTTTGACCAAGCTGCCAAACTTCCCCAAATTGGGCCTCACCCATTTAATCACTAATTATTATTCCAACATGGAACTCTTAATTTTGCAAACCAAGCGTCTTAAAAAATCCAAGCTCTTGTTTATTTGACAGACTGTGGAAACATGTGTCCAGGCTTAATGTATTAGTTTATTCTATAGCAATCAGCTTGTTATTATAACAAAATGAGAACAGGAAAACCAAACCTCAAAAAGTGAAATCAGCCATAGGAAATAAACCAAAAAAAAGTCTTTTGAGCTTATCCTTGACTCTGTGGCCAGAAGGCCATCCAGTTTGGGTTGTTGGGGAGCGGGGAGGGATAGCAGACGAGCAGGCAGTCATTACTTCATGTGATTGGGCTGTTTGGAGGACACCGTTAGGGTCAGACAAATTTCCAGAAGTTCTAGTGGTAAGGATAGTCCCATCATGCATCTCCATATGTTGGTTCCAGACAATTGTTTTCTTCTGTATGCAAGTCATTAAAAGTTGCTTTGTTTTTTACCAAAAAGTAACAATTTCAGGAATTATTTTCATCTTCTAAACTAATTCACTTTCATTCCATTTCTTTTTGATAATCATCCTATCCCTCATCCCCAGTAGACACTAGAGTCCACCAAGAGATTCAGAATTATTGAATGTCTGGACAAAACAGTGTTAAAAATTCAACAGCACTAATTGCGAACTGAGCAGAATAAAAACCTCTGAATAAATGTCAGGCCAGGAGATAAGCTCTTATCTTAATCTAATGACTCCACAGACTTAATTTGTCAGGCCAGCCTAGTTGATGAAAAACAGGTTTCTATTCTCTAGTATTAGCTGGAACATCTTTCCAAATCTTTGAAGTTGGATAGTAATACTGTGAGTGTCATCCTGCAAAAATCTCGTGATGGAGCCAATTTAATCTCGATGGTCCTGTTGCGCTAATTAAAGTTGTGTTACCCCCATTGACCAAGTGTTTGAAAAAGGAGTCACAGTACTCTGATCGGCCCTAATTTGTGAACTTTTGTATGGAGTCTCTAGGTCTCCATAACATCTGGGAGAAACCATCTGAAAAATGGAAAGCTGTGATTTATAGAAAAGTTCATTCCATTTCTTTCATTCATTAATTCATTGATTTCTAAAACCAACGATCCTATGAGAGACAATATAGTTCCATGGAAAGGACATTGGTTTTGGAACCAGAGGAGCTGGATTCAGATCTTGCTTCTGATATTTACTGACTAAATGACCTTGGAAGGCAATGAGGTTGCACAATGGATAGAGCACTGGACTTGGAGTCAGGAAGACTCATTTTTCTGTTGAAATCCAGCCTCAGATGCTTACTAGCTGTGTGACTGTGGGCAAGTCAATTAACCCTATTTGTCTCATCTGTAAAATGAGCTGGAGAAGGAAATGATAAACCACTACAGTTTCTTTGCCAAGAAAACCCCAAATGGGGTCGCAAAGAGTCAGACACAACTGAAAACAACTGAAGATCAAAAGTGACCTTGGGCAAGTCATTCTAAATGCTCAGGCTTCAGTTTTCTCATTTTAGAAAATAAAAGGGGTTCAGATTAGAAGGCCTACAACATCCTTTCTGGATCTAACTCTGTGATCTTCTAATTATTAATTCAATGAATATTAGCAGCTATTGTGATTCTTGAATGGCGTTAGGTTCCATAGGAGACACAAAGATGTTTAAGAAATGATCTTTGTTCCCAAAGAGCTTGCAATACAATTGGGGAGATGAGAATCATAGTAGATAGCATTTCAGAGATAGAAAGGACCTTAGAGACCGTCTGGTCCGATGTAGGTAAGTTGATCATATGAGGAAGTGGATGACAAAATGCCCCACTAATCAGTGGTACAGACGTATGCTAGAGGAAGTCAGAGGAGGCAAACTTTATTATTAGAATGATGAGAATAATAACAGCTCACCTTTGCAAAGCACTTTCCTCACACAAGTCTGCAAGGTAGGGATTGTGAGCGTGATCCCCCACATTTTACAGATAAAGAAACAACTTTGAAATGGTGAAAAGCTTAGGACTACACTAATTGTCAGAGCTAGGCTACATATTAAAATCTTGTTGTTTAGTCATTTTTAAGTTGTGTCTGATTCTTCGTGACCCCATTTGGGATTTTCTTGGCAAAGATACTGGAGTGATTTGCCATTTCCCTCACCAGCTCATTTTATACATGTATTCAGATAGGGCAACTGAGGCAATGGGATTAAATGACTTGCCCAAGGTCACACAGCTAGGAAGTATCCGAGTACAGATTTGAACTCAGGAAGTCTTATCTGCTGTGCCACCTAGCTACTCAGATTTAAATCTGTCTTAACTTAAGAGTCCAAGGCTCCTTCTTTAATACATTGCCAATTGTGACACGGAATGGAGTGATACCTGGAAAGACACAGAGCTCATTTAGGACCATCTCCTCACTTTATAGATAAGAAAACAGAGACCCAAAAGATATGGTATAAATAAGAGTTCTGGGAATTCCAGTTCTAGATCTAGTGTTCTTTATTGTGTGTGCTTATTAATTTTTTAAAACCTTTACTTTCTGTCTTAGAATTGATATTAAGTATTGGTTCCAAGGCAGATCAGCAAGGACTAGGCAACTGGCATCAAGTGACTTGTCCAGGGTCACAGGGCTAAGAAATTAAGATTTGAACCCTGAACCTCACATCTCCAGGCTTGGCTCTCTATCCCCTGAGCCACCTAGCTTCCCCTTTATTAAATTTTAAAGTAAAAAATATATTAGCAATGAACAGAAATAATAAAATAAGCAGAACAGAGAATGCAATCTTATGTAAAAATATAAATTCCAACTTAGTGCCCCACAGTCACTGGACTTTCCTTTCATATTTCCTTCTTTCTCTTGGCAAGAACATCTCATTTCTCTCAGTCAATATGGTGTGTAAATAAGGGTCATAGAAAATATCATAGCAAGATGGATCTTTGAGTTGGACCTTGAAAAATGGATGAGATTTAGATAAACTAGAGGAGAGGCAGAGACCTTCTAGACAAAAGGCCTTGGTCTTGCATGCAACAGCAGGCACATTGAAAAGGGTTAATTCATGGTTGGGAAAGAGTTAAGGAGTCTAATTAGGTTGGAGCTTCCACTCAAGGAATATTGGGATTGGAAAGGTGGGTTGGTGTAGGATTGTTGAAGATGTCAAACTGAGGAGTTTGGTTTACTCTGTGGATAAGACAAAGACATTGACATTGGTTGAGCAGGTTGGCTACATGAAGGAATCTTCCCGTAGCTTGTCGCCATCATGACACCCCTCCTCTGGAAGTTCTCAGACTTCAGGGATGGAGATTGTTCTGAAGAAGGGGACCAGGATGGTGAGATGCCTTGAGATGATATAGCATGATCACTAGTTTTTAGGAATCAGTCAGGCAACAAAGGTTAAGCACCTACTTAAAGGATCTGAAAAAACATTGGTCTTGGAGAAGGGAGAGTTGACTTCAAGTCCCAGTTAAAGTGCTCACTAGCACTGGCACCCATTCTCTCTGAGCTTGTTTCTCCCCTGAAAATGAAGACAGTCCAAGCAGCAGAGTTTATACTCTCTACCTCACAGGATCTTTGTAAGGAGAGCACTCTGTCAACCCAAGAGTGCTCCAGGATTGGCAGTTGTTATTTCAATGGGGAAAACTGTGCTTTAGAAAAAGAAATCTAGCTGGCAGTGATATGTGATTAGGAACAGCTAGGTAGTAGAGTGGATAGATAAAGTTTCAGGCTTGTTCTTGGGAGAACCTGGGTTCAAATCTCAGACACTTCCTACTTGTGTGACCCTGGGCAAGTAACTTAATCCTGCCTGCCTAGCTCTTGCCACTTTTTTTTTTTGCCTTAGAATTGATCATAGTTTTAGAGAAAAAAAATGTGGGTTGGAGTTAGTATCTAGAAAAAGTGGAAGTCTGTTAGGAGAAGCTTGCAACAATTTAAACACAAGGTGAAAAGGCCTGGTCTAAGGTTAAGGCAGCAGAAATTGGAAAAGAAGGGATGCTATGAATGCGATTAATGGAGGTTAGACTGGCTGGATTTTGTGAGTGCTATTATACTGTAAGCTCTTTGAAAGCAGGGACTGCCTTTTGCCTTTCTTTGTCTACTTGGCTCTTTGTTTATAGTCTGGAATGGCGAAGGTCCTTCGTAAGTGTTCCTTGACTTCTCTGTGAATTTTCCTCTAGTATAAGCAATATGTGTCTTATTTCCCAACATAACCAACATGAACATGGAGATATGTATGATATAATAATATATGTACAACCATTATCATATTACTTGCCTTCTTGGGAAAGGGGGAGGGATGAAAAGGATGGAGAGAATATGGATTATGAAATGTTAGGAAATGAATATTAAAACTTATATTACATATAATCTGGAAAAAAGAAAATTTAAAAAATGTATTTGACTGACTAACTAGACTTTATGCCCAATTGGGTTTTGGGTGGGAGGGAAATGAGAGCAACCCAAGCAGACCATGAGGCTTAGGGAAATGGAGACAAGGAGTTTGGTGGCATCCAAAAGAGGAGTTGGACTCAATTCTCTCCGAAGTCCCTTCTAGCTCCAAATCCATAATTCTATAAAACTATAAGGCAGAGGTACTAGTTTTGGTGGGAAGATGATGAATTCGGTTGTAGGCAATGTTGGATTTGAGGGGGAGCCGAGTTAGGAGGCATTAACCAAATGATAAGAATTTATTAAATATCTGTTACATGTCAGGTACTGGGGCAAGTCACTGATGATATAAATACAAAGACAAAAACAATCTCTGCTCTCAAGGAATTTAGTAATCAATTAATCAATCAGTTGGGGTCAATCAATAAATCAAATCAAATCATTAATTAAATGCCCACTATATATATCAAGTACCGTGCTAGGAGCCAAAAAGACTTAGGCTATATTTCTATCAGGTGGGATGTTTGCCTGTGTAAGTATATATAAAATCTGCACAAAGAAATGCAATGTCAATTTTAGATGGAAAGCTGAGGGTGAGGAAGGCTTTTATAGAAGAGGCAGCACCTGAACGAAGCTAGGGATTCTAGGAGATCTAAAAGAAGAGGGAGAGCATTCCAGCCACTGGATAGTCTGTGCAGAAGCCCGGTGATGGGAGATAGATTGTAATACGGGAAGAATCATATGGAGAGAAGTTTGATGGGACCATCCATGGCATGGAAGGGCAGTTTGGAGTCAGGCTTTAAATGCCAAACAGAGTTCATGGGCACTTCTTGAACAAGGGAGTGAAATGGTCAACACATTCTTTTGGAATATCACTCTGGCAGTCCCGTGGAAGATTGCTTGTAGTAGAGAGGAACTTGAGGTAGGAGAAGGACCAGAATCTTTTTTTTCTGGAAAAAAGTCCTTTTATTGGAAAATATCAAGCAATCAGGGAGGGAGAAAGAGAACCAAAATTATATAGTTCTATAAAGATGTAGGAAGGGGGAAAATTACACTGAAGTGTGCTGCCATGCAGTCAGATAGTACACGTTAGAGACTTTCATAAATATACAGGTGTAAATTGATTTATAGTGAGATCAGCAAAAAAAATTTTAAATACAATTTTAATACTCATTTTCTGACATTTTGTGATCCAAGCTCCCTCCTCCTCAAAATGGCAGGTAATATACTTTGCACATGTTATCATATGATACATGTTTCCATGTTTGTCATGTTGTCATGCTGTGAAAAAAGCCACATATCAGTAACATAAGAAAAAAATTTAGGGAGGAAATAAAGCGAAGAATGGTATATTTCAATTTTCATTCAGACTCCATTGGTTCTCTCGATGGCATAGCCTTCTATAGCCTTTTTCATCTCTGAGTCCCTTGGAGTTGTCTTGAATTCTTGCTTTGTTGATAATAATTGATTCATTCACAGTTGATCACATACATTATCGAGGTTTTTATATACAGTGTCCTCCTGGTTCTGTTCACTTCACTTTGCATCACTTCACAGATTCGAATTTAAATGACTTATCATGCATTAGTGATAGAATAATCTCCAAATTTTTCTTTTCCCTCTTCTTTTGTGTCTTTTCTCGCTTATTCATTCAACAAACAAAAAGCAAATACTATATATAAAGCATTGTTCTAGATGCTGATGATACAAATAAAAGAAAATTGAGTAGTCCATTCCCTCAAGGTGCAAACATCCTTTTGGGGTGAGGGTGGGGAATATGACTTGTACACAAATATAAAAAATATTAGAAATAATATTTGTGGGGAGAGAGAGAAGCAAGATGAACCAGGTCAGAAAAGATGACTCTTGGAATCAGAATTGGCATGAAATAAGACATTTATAGACCATCTAACAATTAAGATGAGGAGGTTTGCTTAGCTTAAAATAGAAAAGATGTTTTGAAAGGGTGTATAGTACTTAGATCTCCTAGACAGAGTTTCCTTATCTCCAGGCATGGTCAGCACAGTAACTCATGTAACCTTGGGGCATCTGCCAAATCTGAAGGGCCCCTGGACTTCCCATGGGCAAGCATGCCCTTAGGTCACTAGGGAGCCGTGTGAATGGTCTGAATCTCGGTTCTCTGAGCCAATCAAATCTCAAGGACAGTTTCTATACCCACTAAAGAGAAAAACAAAACACCTAGCCTAACCTGATTGGGGTAGGGTCTTAGGAAAAACTAACATGGTCTCCTTGGGGCCAGTGTGGAAAGGAGAGATTATGGCAGATAATAATGCCCCTGGGAGAGGGAGAGGGAGAATTAGGATAGACTTCTAGGAAAAAGCAATTGAGTTGAATCTTGTAGGTAGTCAAGGGTTCAAGAAGCAAGGAGAGAGGGACAACGTTCTAGGCATGGAGGAGATGTCTGGGAAAAGGCAGAGTCAGGAGAGAGGATATTCTGAATAGAGAACATTAAATGGGTCATGAGGAAAATGTGTATTCCACCTGGAAAGATAAACTGGAGCTAGACTAAATGATCTTAAATGGCAAATGATAGAGTTGGTGTGATATTTTCTCTGAGAAACAATGGGGAGCCATTTAAGTTCCTTGAGCAAGGGTCTGATATGTTGATTTTAATAGACTTCATCACTCGTTGGTACTAAGGTGGTCTGACAACTCAAGCTCAAATCTGGAGTTATGGTGAAGTCCTGAGTGAGAGGTTGGGATCGAATGTGTAAGAATATTTCTATTAAAAATAATTCTATTAAAATCTTTTAATATGATCTCCTCTCACCTTCCTCCTCTCAGTTTCTCGAATGCTACAAAATTATCACCACAAAGCTCAGGGGAGGCTTCAGATGTGATCACAAAGAAGTTGAACCAAGAGAGGCTTTACAATATGACCAGGCATTCTTCAAATGGAGGAGATTGCCCACTATTCCTGAAACATTTCCTCCTTTCTGGTCTTTGTCATATGCTCAGACTAGTAGTCGAACAGCAGCAATATTACTAGTAGCTGACAGTTATACTGTGCTCTAAGGCTTGACAAAGCATTTTTCAGATAATAATTCATCTGATCCATATGGCAGCCCTGGGAAATAGATGCTATGGGTCTAATCACTATTTTTTTACAGAAGAGGAAACTGAGGCTCAGTGAAATGGATTGTTCCTGATCATATGGCTAGATGGCATTGGAAATTGAATATGAATTTAGATTCACTTCACTGTGAATCCAACATTCTTTCTGCTCTTTGTCTAAGAATAATAATAATAATTGATGATGCTGATGAGGAGGAGGATATGGTGGTAGTAATGATGATAGTAACAAGGAAAGAAGCAATAACTAGCACTTATATAGAGTTCTAAGGTTTGAGAAATGTTTTCCAAAAATGATCCCATTTGATCCTCATGATAACCCTGGCAGGAGGCTGCTATTATTATCCTTCTTTTACAGATGGGCAAACTGAGGCAGGCAGCATTTCAGTGACTTGCCAAAGATCATAGCTAGAAGAATCCAATGCCCTCCTCTGTTTTTAAGACTAGATCAAGAAGGCCATGGTGCTTTTTTATTTTCAGCGTTTGATCAGAATGATGTTGTTGATTTTCTTCAGTCAGTATAGCCCCGTTGACCTCAGAAGGGGAACACTTGCCTAACTCTCCCTCCACATGTGTGACTTAAGCAAATTGTTAGGGCTGCCAGGCACGTTGGAGATCCTGTGGGTGCAACTCCAGGGAGACCAAGGGCAAGATAATCAGTCCAAGGAGACAGTTAATTTTAGTACAAAAGAGGTTAGATGTGATTTATTCCATCACCAATGAACCAGAAGAGCTAACAATCATCAGAACAAAAAAACAGAACCATCAAATACTCCAGGTTAAAATGGCTTGCATCAGCTGAGGTCCACTATACCATCTGCAAGGAGAGCAGGCTTCTGGGAGCCCCATGCGGAAGCTATTTTAGAATAGTTTTTAGATTGAAGGGCACTTGGGTAGGAGTGAAGAGAGGAAGGAGAAGAGAAGGAGAGAATCATCATTATCATAAAAAAGGTCACAGCTACAACAAAATCCATACTAATTTGGCTGCCTTTTAATTAATTTTCAGCTTGAATGTGAAGATCCTTTCCATGGTTCCCCTCATAGTGAAGGTCTGTTTTGTCCCTGGGATAAAGGGTGTGAATATCTGTTTACTTGTTCCTGTCTTCCCCTCTCTCCAGTCCCTTCTATAATCCCGCACACTTTGGTCATCTACTCTGTCAGATGTATAGTTTTCCATTGCAGCAATTGCAAACCAATATGATATAGTGGAGAGAACACTGGCTTTGGATTTGAACCCAGGTCCTCTGGGTTCACTCTATTATTTTCTAGCTGTATGACCAAGTCCCTTAACTTCTGTGAACTTTTATTTATTTTTTTATATAGCTTGAATATATTGAGGGTATTAGACTGGATCAGAGGCTCTTGATTTTTTTTTATGTCACAAGGACTACTTCTCAGTATGTTTTTCACTGCATAAAATAAAAACCAATTATAATAAATGCAATAATCTATCTCTATACACATACCCCCATACAAATATACACCAAATTCATTGCCCCCAGGTTAAGAATCCCTGGAGTAAAGGATCTTTAATGTCCTTCCTTTATCCAGATCCTATGTTGAGGAGCAGCTAGTGGATTGAGAACCACGACTAGAGACACTCCTAGTTGTGAGACCCTGGACTAGTCACTTAACCCCCATTGCCTAACCCTTACAATTCTTCTGCCATGGATCCAATACACAATATTGATTCTAAGCGGCAGGTAAGGACTTAAATAAAAATCCTATGTAAGTTGCTCTTGTAGCAGAGTCTTCTGCTAGAGGTCACCAAAGAGAGTAATAAATCACATTTATACAGCACTTCAGGTTTTGAAACATTTTATACATATATAGTATTTGGTCCTCACAAAGTGTAGATAGTATTATGGCTATCGTACAGATGAGAAAGTTGAGGCTTTAAAGGATGGAATCTTTCTTATTTTTGTTTTGTTTTAATAACTATCTCAGGTAACTAGAACTTTGGTCTGAATGGTTACCTGTGTTGGACCTACCAAGGGCACTCTTCCCACTTACCTGACTGCCACTTGACTCAGTGTGGGGAAATCTCAGGCTCACGTGGGCACTTCTGCCCTTTATCCAATACAAGTGAGTACTAGGAGAGAACAGTAATGTTTCTTCAACACTCACCATTGTCCTTGGGTAGGTAGTAGTCTTGTTAGAAGAGTGGGAATGGGGCTGGTGTGGATTTATCCACTGAGAACCTTGGCTAGACTGGCCACCCCCCCTGCAAAAACTCTGCTCTCTTCTCATTCAGAGAATCCAGTTCATGTGAACATGGAATAATGGATTCTACCATAAGCAGCTAGGTGGTGCAGTGATAGAGTGCCAGGATAGAGAGTCAGGAAGATGATTCTTCTTCCTGTGTTCAAATCTGGCCTCAGATACTAACTGGGTGACCTTGGACAAGTCACTTAACTATATTGGCCTCAGTTTCTTCATCTGTAAAATGAACTGGAGGAGGAAATGGCAAAATATTCTAGTATCTCTGCCTAGAAGACCCCAAATGAACTCCCAAAGAGTCAAAGCCTTAAAATTCTGTATAAATTCCAGTTTTTATGATCTTTGGTGGCCCTCATCAGTAGACTCTGGTGCAAGAATAATATACATGTGTGTATACACACACCTATTTTCATAACTCCATAGCAATATAATTTATTTTCTTTGAAATGTTTTCCTTTGCCTGTTTTGGCCCAGGTGTCCTTCCTGGACTTTTCTCTTCATGGCCTTCCAGGTGGTCACAGTCAAATCTGTCTGAGAACTAAAGACTGAGTGGGGTCAGTGATGAATCCTGATGCTTCTGCCTTTACTCTTATAAGCTTTGCACTTGCCAGGAATCTCTCTGATTCTGTTTTTTTACTGTCTTTTGGCACAAGTGCTCATTGGCTGGGCAGTATAGAGTTTCCAGGGTTCCCCAAGCCTTGGTGTATCATGAGAGGCAAAGGAAAGTGTAGGCAAAGGATGGCTGACTGTAAAGAAAGTCTTCCTTAAAGCACTGCCATCTTGTTTCCTTCTTACCTCTCCTCTCTTTGCCGTTGGGGAAAAACAAAACAAAACATCATTTTCCCCCCTTCTATATGTCCAGCTCTCCTTTCTTCTTCCCTGACCTCTCTCTCCTCTTCCCTCACTCTTTAATCATCACAAGAGGGATGGAGTGAGAGTGCTACATGTGTTTGTATCATCTCCCTTTTTGTTCCAGCCTCTGGCATAAGGGAAGACATTTCATGACCCCATTTGAGGTTTTCTTAGCAAAGATACTGGAGTGCTTTGTCATTTCCTTTTCCAGCTCATTTACCAGATGAAGAAACTGAGGCTAGCAGAGTTAAGTGACTTTCCCAGGATTATACAGCCGAATTGAAGAAAAATCTTTCTGATTCCAGGTCCAGAGCTTCTATCTACTACTGTGTCACCTAGCTGACCCATCATCTCTCTTTACTAGCCTTAAAATTCTATGAAGACAGGGACCATTGCTTTTCAAAATAATATCAATAGTTGTCGTTTACATAGTATGATAAGGTTTTACAATATGTAACTCATTTGATCCTCACCAATTGCCATGGAAAATAGATGTTATTATCATCCTCATTTTACAGATGGGGAGATTGAGGCATAGGAAATTTATTTAAGTAACTTGCTTAGAGTCACCCAGATATTGTGTCTGAGAGAGTATTCAAACTGGAGTATTCCTGACTCTTAAGGCTCGCACCATCATTGTGCCACTTGGCTGCTCTAAAACTTTGCTCCTTTTACGGTTGACTGGTCCAGGGCTTTTTACTCGGTATAGGATGAATGTTTGTTGAATGAATGAATAGACTTTTCCTCTTATTGCTACTCAGGCTAGAAAAGCCCCTAAATCTAAGGTACTAGACAGAGACTGGGAGGGGAGATGACACCTAGATGGAGAGTTGACAATTGAACTTCACAAATTAAGAATTAAGACCCTCCATTTAAAGAGGAGGAAAAAAAAAATCTCTACCTTTATCCAGCTCCTTTTCTTCTTTTCAGGTCACAAATTAACAGAAGAGTTTCAGGGGCCCTGAAATTTTTAGAGATGCATTTTCTTCTGATGTTATTTAAATGAGGAAAGAATTCATCTTTAGCAGCCTCTGGCATGAGGGATGAGAAAACCATTGCTGAAATCACAGAATCACAGAATGTGAAACTTGGAAGGAACCTTATTAGCCAATTCCTCCTGAACTAGACGTGAATGGGATGCCCGTGTCACATACCTGTCAAGTGGTCCAGTCTCTAAGCAGGAGGAATCTCCAAGCACTGGGAAACTCATCACTTCAGGAGGCTGTTTTGTCCTTTTGGGACAGCTCTCATTTTTTATTTATTTTTATTTTTTTATTATATTTTTTAAACCCTTACCTTCCATCTTGGAGTTAATACTGTGTATTGGCTCCAAGGCAGAAGAGTGGTAAGGGCTAGGCAATGGGGGTCAAGTGACTTGCCCAGGGTCACACAGCTGGGAAGTGTCTGAGGCCAGATTTGAACCCAGGACTTCCCATCTCTAGGCCTGGTTCTCAATCCACTGAACTACCCAGCTGCCCTCTAGCTTTCATTTTTTAGCAAGTTTTTCCTGAACATTATATTTATAAAGTGGAAAACTTTTGGAGAATATTTTTCTTTGCTCTTCAAGAGAAAAGGATAAACAGATTTTTCTCAGCTTCTACAAGTGATAGCCATACTGAACAGTAGCCTCAGGCATAGGTCTTAATCCCATAGAAAATTCTAATCCTGCCATGTACAGGATGACACACTTTTAAATTTAATCTCTATTATTTATATTTCCTCCAATACTTTTATTAAGTCTAGATAATCAACAAGAAAATCAACCAGACCCTGATTTGTAGCATTTATTAATGTGAGCATTAAAGGCTCACATTTAAAATTTAACAACAGGCTGCGGTAAACTGGTTTGAGTTAATCAATCACATCCCTACTTGTAGTCCTATTGCACCTACTTATCTGCTTCAGCTCCAGCCTTCCCAGCTGTGTGGCATGGATCTTGCCTCATAAACCTGGCAGGAATTAGGCACTTTTGACTGTCATGAACCCTCTGATCATCACCAAAACTGTGTTTTCTCCCATAAGGAAAGGGTTGAGGGTCCATTATCTAAATATGAAGAAGAAAGGGAATAACTATCTTCAGTCTCGTCACCATGCTGTCCAGATCTCCAAGTATTGCCAACTGACCTACCAATGCAACCGAAGGTCTTCTGGACCATCTGACCTATTTCTGTACCCTTAAGATCACTGGTCTCTTCTCTCTGCCCTTAAACAAACCCAGTTATATGTCTTGCTGCTCCCATTTAGAATGTGAGTTGACTATATTGCTTGTCTTCTCAATGAATGGGAGAGGAACTAAAGGTAGGGAGAGAATTCAGAACTCAGAGTAAAAAAAGTTAAATATAATAATAAATATAATAATAAATAAATGAATACCCATTGAGAACAGAAATAATCTTGCTTTTTCTAGTTGTATCTTTAGCTTTTAGAACAGTGCTTGGAGCATAGTAAAGGACTTAATAAATTAATTTTTTCTCTTCTTCCCTCATTCTCTCTATTCTTTCCATTCCTCTTCCCTCTCCCTTCCCTCCCTCCCTCCCTCCCTCCCTCCCTCCCTCCCTCCCTTCCTTCCTTCCTTCCTTCCTTCCTTCCTTCCTTCCTTCCTTCCTTCCTTCCTTCCTTCCTTCCTTCCTTCCTTCCTTCCTTCCTTCCTTCCTTCCTTCCTTCCTCCCTCCCTCCCTCCCTCCCTCCCTCCCTCCCTCCCTCCCTCCCTCCCTCCCTCCCTCCCTCCCTCCCTCCCTCCCTTCCTCCCTCCCTCCCTTCCTTCCTTCCTTCCTTCCTTCCTTCCTTCCTTCCTTCCTTCCTTCCTTCCTTCCTTCCTTCCTTCCTTCCTTCCTTCCTTCCTTCCTTCCTTCCTTCCTTCCTTCCTTCCTTCCTTCCTTCCTTCCTTCCTTCCTTCCTTCCTTCCTTCCTTCCTTCCTTCCTTCCTCCCTCCCTCCCTCCCTCCCTCCCTCCCTCCCTCCCTCCCTCCCTCCCTCCCTCCCTCCCTTCCTTCCTTCCTTCCTTCCTTCCTTCCTTCCTTCCTTCCTTCCTTCCTTCCTTCCTTCCTTCCTTCCTTCCTTCCTTCCTTCCTTCCTCCCTCCCTCCCTCCCTCCCTCCCTCCCTCCCTCCCTCCCTCCCTCCCTCCCTCCCTCCCTCCCTTCCTTCCTTCCTTCCTTCCTTCCTTCCTTCCTTCCTTCCTTCCTTCCTTCCTTCCTTCCTTCCTTCCTTCCTCCCTTCCTTCCTTCCTCCCTCCCTCCCTCCCTCCCTCCCTCCCTCCCTCCCTCCCTTCCTCCCTTCCTTCCTTCCTTCCTTCCTTCCTTCCTTCCTTCCTTCCTTCCTTCCTTCCTTCCTTCCTTCCTTCCTTCCTTCCTTCCTTCCTCCCTCCCTTCCTCCCTCCCTCCCTCCCTCCCTCCCTCCCTCCCTCCCTCCCTTCCTTCCTTCCTTCCTTCCTTCCTTCCTTCCTTCCTTCCTTCCTTCCTTCCTTCCTTCCTTCCTTCCTTCCTTCCTTCCTTCCTCTCTCCTTCCTTCCTTCCTTCTTTCCTTCCTTCCTTCCTTCCTTCCTTCCTTCCTTCCTTCCTTCCTTCCTTCCTTCCTTCCTTCCTTCCTTCCTTCCTTCCTTCCTTCCTTCCTTCCTTCCTTCCTTCCTTCCTTCCTTCCTTCCTCCCTCCCTCCCTCCCTCCCTCCCTCCCTCCCTCCCTCCCTCCCTCCCTCCCTCCCTCCCTTCCTTCCTCCCTCCCTCCCTCCCTCCCTCCCTCCCTCCCTCCCTCCCTCCCTCCCTTCCTTCCTTCCTTCCTTCCTTCCTTCCTTCCTTCCTTCCTTCCTTCCATCCTTCCTTCCTTCCTTCCTTCCTTCCTTCCTTCCTTCCTTCCTTCCTTCCTTCTTCCCTTCCTTCCTTCTTCTATAAGTCTCTATTTTAATTCATTTCAACTCAACTCAATTTAATTTAGTAAGCATTTATTAAGTATTTACTATTTGCAACACAAGGGATACAAAGACAATATTTTTTAAAAAGTCTTTACCCTCAAGATAGGTAGGGGGATTGGTAGAAGGCACATAAATGCAAATGATATACAAGATAAATTGAGGAGGAAGAGTGTTAACTATTTGAAGATGTCTCAGGGAAGGCTTCCTGTAGAAAGTAGTGCTTGATTGAATCTTTCTTCTGGTCCCTCTTTCTTAACTTCTCCGCATGTTTTTCTCCTTCCTGCTTCCATTCCATGACTCCCATGTCCTGTACATGTTGTGCAGCTTTTCATTGACTATATGGAATGGGGATGAGCTGCTCATGTGCTCATAATATGGAGCAGTCTACTCGATGCAATAATTACAAGCAGGAAGGGGAAGAATATTCCTCTTTAAGAGCAATTGGTGGGTCCATGATCTTCCCAACATCCTCATAGCCTAACCCTAATTGGTTACAAGCTCCTATCAATTTCACCCTGAAATATTTTGTGTTAACAGAGCCAGGATATCACATTTATCATACTTTTCTTTTAAATTTCAGGACAGGTGAATGCAGATTGAAGCATACCATTCTTTACTTTATTTTCTCCATGAATTTTTCCCTGCTATAAATGACATGTGTCTTCTTTCACAACATGGTGAACAAGGAAATCTGTTTTGCATGATAACACATGTACAACCTATATCATATTACCTACCATCTTAGGGAGAGTGGGAGGAAAGATTGCAAAATGTCAGAAAATGATTATTAAAAAGTGTATTGACATGTAATCTAGAAAAAAATAGAAAACAATTAACAAATAATTTTGAGGCAGAAGTGAAAGGACCTTTGGATTTAAAGTCAAAGAATGGGATTCATCCTTCAGCATTAGTGGGGTCCTGGATAAGTTCTTTTTGGGTCTCAGTTTCTTTATCATTTTATAGCACCTATAATGAGTGGGTTGGATTAGATGATATCTAAGGTCTTTTTCAACTGTAAATCTGTAATCCTTAAATACATGGAGTCCTGATTACCTTTGTTGCTACAGGCTGGGACTCAAATCTGGCACCCAGGATGGTATTTCCACACAAGGATAGGCAAATCCTTCACTTGCATCCTTCAAGAGTTTCCTTGAACATTTTCTGATTGTGTTTCAGAGTCCATGGTGGCAGCAGCTCTCAGAACAGTTAAGTTTTCTATTTATCCTGAGGCCAGGAAAAAGCACAGATCACTGCAGTGTAAAATTACCAGTGCTTTTGACAGTGACCTGGAAGAACTATGGAATGAAGAAATTTAACCCTGGGAGTTGAGGTTCAGCCCCAGGCCCATCTTAACCAAGAAGTTCGGCTCAATTATACAGGTCACAGAAAGTTCTGCTAGTCTTGAAAACATTGAACTCATCAAAGTTGAGTTAGGTGGAGTTGGCACATTAGAGTGCCTTGATAAATGGGGAGACATTGACACTATATACTGTATTTTCTTGCTTGTTTTTTTTTCTTAGGCTATTCCAATCCCAGGCCCAATTTTCAGAAAGTAGTATGTGACCCCAGCCTCCCTCCCACTAATAATTCCTTTTTTTCAAGGGCAGTAAAAGCTTTGGTAAGAGGAATTATAAATCTGTGAATAATGATAATTGTAGCTAACATTTATATGGGATTTACTACATGCCAGGCACTGTGTTAAGCTCTTCCCAATTATTATCTCATTTGATCTTCAGAATAATCCTAAAAGTTAGGTGTTCTTATTATCTCTACTTTGCAGATGAAGAAACTGAGGCAAACAGGAGTTAAATGACTTGTCCAAGGTTCAAAAACTAGTGCCTGAGGTTGGATTTGAACTCAAGTCTTTTTGACTCCAGGCCTGGCACACCATTTCCTGTACCATTTAGCTGCTCCTTTGACTCAACTTGTTGGAAAAAGAGAATTTCTTAGCATTTGTGTGTATGTTTTAGAAGCCTTTGGCAATCTGCAACAGCCAATGAACTCCTTTTCAAAATAATTTTAATGGAAAAAATAAAATGTATAGGATTTATACTGGTATGTAGTTACTAAAATATGTTTTAAAAAATCCATGGACACCAGGTCTAAGAATTTCTGGCCTAAAGAAAAAAGAATTTATTCTGAAGCTTATTTAAAACTTTGGACCTGCTCTTTCTAAGTCTTGAATTGGCTGATGGAACTTAGAATGTGTAGTAAGGAGAAGAGAATCTGAAAAGGGATGTGGCAGTTCTCAGGTATTTAAAGGGCTGCCATGTTGAAGAGAGTGGTCTCCAATGGTAGAAACAGAAGCAGAAGTCATATGCTTGAAAGTTGAAAAGAGCAAATTTAGGTTTGATTGCAGGAAAAACTTCAGAAATGGATTAGACCATGCTGAGAGGCATTTGATTGTTCTTCAATGGGGGCCTTAAAATAGCAGTTGGATGACATTTCACCAAATATGTTAGTGAGGATCAGTCAGTCAATCAACCATCATTTATTAAGTGGTTACTACATATAAAGCATTGTGATAAGTGCTGGGTATACAAAAAAGAAAAAAATAATCCCTCTCACGTAGAGGTTGGACTTGGTTGCCCTTCCAGTTTTAAATTCAATGTTTCCACAATTTCAAATGAATGTAGCTTCATCCTTGAATCCACAGGGTCATGATATTAGAAATGATTGCAACTTTCTCCTGTCACTTCCATTCTTTTTATTTTAGCAGTAAAAATGCAGAAGATGTACAGGGCTCATATGAGACCACAACCAGATATAGCAAATACATAAAGCACTCATGTAAGTTTGTAATCTCTTACTTAGAGGGAAATTCAAGCTAGGGTTGTCATCAATGGATTCTATGTTTGCCTTGGTAAAATATAATTTTTTTCTACAGTCTTTCCCAAACTTATAATGCCACTCTGTGGTTTAGGAGCCCTTCAGAAAGTAAGCATATCTTATGCTCCTGAAGAGGTGTGTGTGTATAGGTACTGATTTATTGTTCTTTCATGCCATGAGTCTCATCCACTTTGTGTTCCTCCAGCTGTGAGGCCATGAGGGTGATCCTCTTTTATCTCTAAGACTCATCATGTTGCTTAGGGACTGCCCTTCTATATGGAAGGTCAGATCTCTATATACTTGAACTCTTGATGTTACTATTGGGTTGGTGCTGTCCTAGAAATTTCTCTTCTCTATTACAAGGCTAGATATTGGGACCATGCTACCTAGGACATTTCCTTCATTTCCTTCTCTAACTAGAGGCTCTAACATTTCTCTAATTCTCTAACATTCTCTAACTAGAGTTCAGTGAAAGTTTTTCTTTACTCTGACTCATTCCAAAAATTCTACCTACAATATCTTTATCCAGTGATTATCCAAACTCTGTTTGAAGACTTCCACTAATGGGAAACTCCCTATTCCTTAATGTAGATCACATGATTAACAGTAATTGTTAGACACTTTCCCCCTTATAATAACTTGGAATTGTATAATCTTAGAGCTGGCTAAGGATAGTAGAGGCATTCTAGTCAAACCATTTCATTTTAGAGATAAGGAAACTGAAGTATAAGGAGGTTGAGGTAGCTTGATAAAGTAACACAGCCAATATATGGTAGTCAAAGCTTCAATAAAATTTCCCAATTCCCAGTTTAGATTTCTTCCCAACGACCCAAAATCAAAACTCTTGAAAACTACACATTATTCTTAGTTCATATTTATTCTTTTTTTTTTCTACATGATGACCCTTTGAATACATGAAGACAGTTACTGCCTCTCTCCTGAATCTTCTCTTCACCAGGATAATATATTTCCAGTTCTTTCTTTTTTAACTGATATTTATATGGCATGGTCTCAGAGCTCCTAAATACTCTGGTCATCATTCTTTGGCTACACCTACTTGTCAATGTTCTTCCTAATATATGGCATAGCGACTAGACATAATACTTGAGTTAAGAACTGAGTCCTACAGAACTATAATCTTCTGGTTTTTGGATTCTCTGCCTCTCTTAATGCAGCCCTAGATCACCTTGACCTTTTTGATTGGCATGTTTATATTAGGATTGTAGTCCATATTCCCCCCTTAAATTGCCATCTAACAACCTTAGTATTCCCATCTATCTATGAAGATGATATTTTGAAATGAATTGTGGGACTGTTATAGGACTGTTAATTTTCCTATTATTAGATTCAGATAATTCTTTTTACTTGTCTTTTTAAATCCCAGTTTGGTCATGGAATGCATTTTCTTTCTTTTCCAATTTTGTATTTTTTGAATATTTGACAACATACCATCTTTGCCCTCATCAAGCATAGAACCATGGATAGCTACCCTGGACTAATGAATTGGCTAGGAATCTATCTTTAAGTAGAGATCACCCTACTAATAATGACTCTTTTCATGCAATCATCCAACATCTTCTGAATGAGCCTAATTGTTTGATCATCTCATTCACATTGCTCCATCTTTCCCATAAGTATAGAATGAAATACTTTGTCCAATGCTTTGTTGAAATCTAGATTAAACTATGTTTTTTTGAAGCATTATCTTCATCTACCAGTCTAGTCATGTCCAAGCTATCAGTCTAATAATCCTATTGAAAAAGGAAATAAGGTTAGTGTGGCATGGCCCATTATCTATGAAGTCAAGCTTGACCATTAATTCCTTTTCTTGATATTCATCAACCAATCCTATTTACAACCTGGCCCCTAGTCACCTTTCCAGTCTTCTCCACTTTACTTCTTTTCACACTCACAGACCACACTAGCTTGTTTGTGTTTCCTTCCATGTAATTTTTAAACTCCCATTTATATGCCTTTGCTCTATCTGGCCCCTAATCCTGAAAGGCCCTCTCTTTCCCCCCTGTCATTTTGATTGCCTGATTATCTCCATCATTCAATTCAAAGGCTATCTTTTTCAAGAATTCTTTCCTGGTCCTCTTAGCTAGAGGAGAGATTTCTGTTCTTAGGTGACCCAGTATCTAATTTTCATGAATCTTATATATACCCATTGATGTATATGTTGGCTCCCCAATTAGAATGTGAACTCCCTGAGGGTAGAGACTTTCCCCTCTTTCATTGTATCCTCAGTGCTTGGCACAGCACCTGGCAGATAATTAACACTTAATAAATGCTTGTTGATTAATGTCATGAGAAATCTGAGTTAATTTTTTGGCTAGTTGTTTGCAGTTCCCATTTAACTTCCTTTTATTTTTGAAATGGAGACATTGGCCCTTCTCCATTCCTGTGACAACACTCCTGTTCTCCACTGTCTTTTAAAGGCTACTGATAGTGGTTCAGCAACCACATTTTTGAATTCTCCAACTCTTTAGGATATAGTTCATTTAGGTCAGGAGAATTACACTCATTGAGAACTTCAAGGTGGGCAAATTTGCTCTCCTAAATTCTAGTATGTAAGGCTGACTAAGTATGTTATTCCCCCCTCATCAAAAATACTAGAATAATATAATCATTGTCTCACAAGGTTCTCCCTAACTCTATTTCACTTGCTAGTTATTATTGGGCACAAATTGGATACAGAATAGCAATTCTTCCATCACCTCAAAAGATGAAAGGTAAATCAAGAATTTATCAACTGCTCTCTTTTAAGAGGGAGGAGAAAGGACAAAAGAAAGAAATGAGAGAGAGAGATTGAGAGAGAGAGAGAGAGAGAGAGAGAGAGAGAGAGAGAGAGAGAGAGAGAGAGAGAAGGAAGCAGTAAATGTTTTAATAGTTGAAATTTCCCACTGATAGCACATTCTACCTCTCCAATGGCTCTATAATTTGGGTCAAGACCAGGAAAGATGGCAACTACATTTTATTTTCATGTAGCATGGAGTTATATTTCTTTGACTTGCCTACTTGTGAAACTTAGAAAACTTAACCTTTGTAATCTCTGATAGCAAACATGGAATGTGTAATCTTCAAAGTTCCCAACATCAGCTCAGTGAAAACATACTATGCCAGTGATCCTATCCATGGTAGTCCCTCCTTTTTCTTCCTTTCCTTTCTTCTCAAAGTTCTTGCTCTTATCTTAAGATTCTCTTAAAACACAGGGAAGTCATTTCGGAATTTTAGAACCCCACAGATCCCAGCAGCTTCTAGGATCTGGAAGCATGCTGCTTCTCTTCTCTTCTTCCTTGAGTTTCTTCTTCTAATACATGAAGAGCAGAGAGATACCTTCCATAGCTGGTTTAGGCTTTAAATGTTCACTAACTATAAAAGTTAATGTTGCTGATGCTGCACACCTAAAAGGAAGGGTTTATCAACTCTCCTATAAATATTTGAGTGCGGCACTCTTAATCCAATGTGTCAGATAAGAGGAAATCATGTTAACATATATTTATGATTTATCACTACTCTCTTAGCTCTGGAGATTTCAGAAACTGAACCACCACATCTGTTTGTGGCTCCGAATACAGGGGAGTGGATAGAATGATGTAAAATCCACACACTTCTTTTTTTGTGAGAGCAAACAAACTCAAATTCCCAAACCAACCTCAGATAGTCATCTCAGTATGTCTATATTTCCTGTGACCAGCGTGACTCAACTAGATGGTATAACATAGCATAACAAGGAGAAAAGGCATCTAGGCAGGTCCGGGATGGTGTGGCAAGACCCACAGTACAGCAGAAGTCAGGAGCCCTAGCACCAATATGAAAATTTCAGTCACAGAAGGAAATGCAGGATGAATCTGCAGGGTGGCCCTGGCAGCATGTGCTGAGAAAGGACAGGCTCATGGGATTATATTAAGTTTTGGAAGGGACCATAGATGTTGTCTAGACAATCTTCTCATTTTATTCTATTTTATTTTAAATAAAAGCTATCATTTTAGAGATGAGAAAACTGAGATCTAGAAAGGTTGCGACATACCTGAGGTCATATAATTGTAGTCTTCGTACTAAGTCATTGTCATCATAGTAGTAGTTATAGAAGTGGCAGTAGTTGTGGTAGTAGTAATGGTAGTGGTAGTGGCAGTAGGTAACTAAGGGACACGATGGATAGAACACCTATCCTGGTGTCAGAAATACTCCTCTTCCTGAGTTAAAATCTGGTCTCAGATAATTACTAGCTCTATGACCCTGAGCAAGTCACTTAACCCTATTTGCCTCAGTTTCCTCATCTGTAAAATGAGCAGAAGGAAATGCAAACCACTGCAATATATTTGAAAAGAAAACCCCATATGAGATCATAAAGAGTAGGACATGATGGAAAGACAACTCAACAATAACAGCAGCACCAGAACCAGCACAAGGAGCAGTAGTAGCAGCAGTAGCAGTAGCAATAGTAGTAATAATAGCAACTAACATTTATATAGTGCTTTAAAATTTTCAAAATACTTTATATATGCTATCTCATTTGATCCTCCCAGTAATTCTGCCAGGTAAGTGCTATTATTATCCCCATTTTTTAAGAGATGAAGTGACCTGCTCAGGGTCACACAACTAGTAAGTGCCTGATGGAGAATTTCAACTCATCTTTCTGGTGAAAAGTCCAGGCCTCTATACACTGTACCTTCTATTCAGGTGCTAAGGGTTTAGGAGCTGGATTAAGTACCTGAAGGATCTACTATGGTTAGGAAATTATAGGGCTCCATTAATAACCCCAAGCTTTCCCCAAATAAAGACCGAGCTTTTCATGCCAGCTTTCTGCTGGTGATGCGGTTTGAGAGTGAGACATGGAATACTGTAGTTTTTGAAGAACTGAAAAGAGGAATATCACTCAGAAAGCTTGGGAGTGATGTATGGTAAGTAGTAGCAGTCTTCAGTGTATAACCAATGAGGAACTTAAAATAAGAACCAAAATCAAAGAGATCAGAGAAATGAAGGACAGAAAGAGAAGACGGGTGCGTTATATGGTGAGGGTTAAGGGTGGAAGGTGGTTATCTGGTCAACAGAATTTAAGGAAGACCTCCAGAACTTTGGGCCAGTCCCATTGATGAGATGCTATGGACAAGGGTTGGAAAGAATGAATGGACCTGTATGAACTGTGGTCTGCATTGCTGGAAGGAATATCCAGATCAGTGAGATCATGAGTCCATTGGAATACTTGAGTATCGAGTAAGGATTCAAAATTGACTATCTCAAGTAAATAGAATACTCCCCCCCCCCATCCAAAGTAAAACAAATATGCACAAAATGTAAAGAAACATATAACAATAGATTTCCTAGAGAGTCTATAAAAAATGAGGGTGAGCAGGAAGAGGCAGTGATTTAAAACAAACCTGAGAAAATCAGGATCTGGTTGCTGCCTGGCTGCAAAATTACAATGAACAGGAGATATGAGTTATAATCTGGTAATATTCACTAACCATCATCTACCCTTGGCCTCAAAGGCTGGTGAGTAAGTAGTATCAGGGTAGATGAGGATTATCTTGGTTAATCTTCCTGATTCAAGTCCAGGCAGCAGGGAGTACCCTCTGGGCCTTCCTGAGTGCCTTTGGTCCTTCATTTTTGAGCCATGTTTCCATTGTGTCTTTGTATACAAGGAACTGCAGAGATTTTCCATTTTTAAAAAATGGGCTGTGTTTTGTAGACCCTCCTAACATGGTAGAGTTTCTTCATTACATACTTTTCCCAAAGGAAGCATCCATCCATTCAGCCTAAAGGACTGACATCAGAATGGTCTGCCATCTGCCCAATATCCTTGGAGATTAAAGCATGCAGACTAGTTGTTGTGATGATGCTGCTGAGACAGTTAACACACAATACTGACAGAAGACCTAAAGTAAATGATCTAGGTATTTAATTCCTTCTAAGAAAAAACATGAAGGAAGGAAAGAAGAAAGGGAGGAAAGGAGGAAGAAAGGGAGGAAGGGAGGCAAGAAGGAAGGACAGGAGGAAGAAAGAAACAAAAGAAGGAAGAAAGGAAAAAGGGAAGGAGGAAGAAAAGAAGGGAAAGAAGGAGGAATGAAAAAAAGATGGAGGAAGAAGGGACAGAAAGAAGGAAGGAAGGAAGGAATGAAGGAAAGAAGGGCAGAGGCTTCCTGATGGACTCTCACTGTAGCCATGGGATGGAAAACACTTCCGCTCTGCTCTTTGATGATGTTAATTTTGGGGTGAAATGGATTTCTATGTCTAAAAGCTCCCACTCAGGTCTTGACCCAGTCAGTGATGTTTTTGAATGGCATTTGTGTTTGTTTTGAGAAGGCTTGAACAATTGTCAGGAACTAAAAGCATTTATTCTTTATTTTTAAAAAAAGAGCACACGTGAATGTGTGTTTATGTTTAGTTGTTTTATGAAAGCACAAATATAGTAAGTTTCTTAGTGAATTATAGCTTATCTAGACCAGAGGTCTGCAAATGGCCTTGGAATTTTAGGGTTTCCATAGCACTTGGTTTCTTTGAAAGACAATGTAGTCATAGCAATTATCTAGGTGAGAGTGTTTGAGAAGCTGAATTTAGGTGGTTGTTGTGTGAGTAGACAGAAAGGATGGGATTTGAGAGGTGGAAATGATAAGATTTAGCAACTGCTTTGATACATGGAGTGAAGGAGAATGAAGAGTGGAGAATAACAGCAAGGCTATGAGCCTACTACCTTGGAAGAATGCTGCTGTCCTTGATAAAAATAGGGAAGTTTGGGAAAGTGATGAGTTTAGAGTTTAGGGGAAAACATCATGAGTTTTGTTGAGTTTGAGAAGGGAGTCAGTTTGAAATGCCCAATAAGCAGTAGTTGACATGGAACAGGAGTTCAGGAGAGAGGCTGAGACTGGGTATATAAATCTGAGAATCCTCTGCCTAAGGATGATAAATTGATGAAAGTGGATGAAGTCACATAAAGAGAATAGAGAATGAGAAGGCAAGAGGGAACTTCAGGGAATACTTCACAGGCAGAGGACCCTATGGATAATAAGGATATAGTGATATGAGGGGACTACATTGAGGAAAATCACTTTTAGGACTGGAAGATCATCTCACTGTATTCTGTACTTGTCAGATTTCATCAGGAGTATTTGTTCTCCGTTCTGGACACTATTAATGAGAGGGAAGTTGGGCCAGTGAAGGGCCTTGAGTTCATGTAATATGAAGGCTGGTTGAAGGAAATGGGAATGGCTAACCTGGAGCAGAAAAGACTCAGAGGGCATACGAGAGCTGTGTTCAAGTAATTGAAGTGCTGTCATATGGAGGAAGGACCAGTCTTGCTTTTTTTTTTTTTTTTGCTCTCTGAAAGGATCAGAAGTAATGTTTAGAAGCAGCAAAGAAACCAGTTCAGGCTTGGTATCAGGGAAACAAAAAAACCTTTGGAACAAATAGAGATATCCATTAGTGGATGACTCCTTTAAAAGTGATGGCTCTCCTCCTTGGAGGTCTTTAAGCAGAAGTATTACTTATAGTGGAGATTCCTTTCACCTACAGATTAGATTAGATGACTGCTACAATCCCTTCCAACTTTCAAATTCTGTGAAAAGAGACAGAGGAGTGGTTATATGGATGGGAAGAGAATCATGAGATAGTGTTGCAAACACCCAGAAAAGGAAGAAGAGTTAATAATGGCAAATGAAGCAGGGAGGTCAAGAAGGAAAGAGACTGAGAAATAGACCATCTGATCTGTCAATTAAGGGATCCTTGGTAACTTGCCTTAGCTGGTAACTAGCTTCATCTATCTTGAAATCTGGTGTTTACTCTTTAAACTTTCTTAGAAAACACTTTTGCTATATGCACATACTTTTGTTTAATCTTAGTGGAGTCAAAGAACTGGATTTTAAATCTTATCTCTGATTTAATGCCTCTTTGTCTTTGGGTAAAGGATTTGATCTTCTTGGGTCTGTCTAAGTTTTTGTAAAAAGAAGGGCATGGACTAGATGGCCTCTGAGCTCCCTTTAAGTACTAGGTATATGACTACCCCCACATCTGAAATGTTTTTTGATCCCCAAGTACAAGTGCCCCCACCAACTCATATTTATTTCGCATTTATTCTATTTACACTGATGTCTGTAAATGCTGTTACCCTGATAGAATGGGACTGGACATTCTTTCATTTTTGTCTCTGGATCATCAGCATTTAGTAGAATCCCTTGAAAATGGTGTTTAATAAATGCTTCTTGAATGAGATGACATGTTGCCTCTTTCCAAAGTGCTGAAGCTCTTTTAAATTCTAACTGCCCATGGTTAGGGCTCCAAGAGGAGACAACTGGACGATCCAGGTGGAAGATTGTATGTAGCATCACTGTGGCCTAGACACAGTTGGGTTTTGCCTTCTGCTTTCATCTTGCTCTCCTCCCCCTTTGAAAATATTTTCCTTTGGGGAGAAGAACATCTATAGAAATCTTCCTGTACCCTGGAAACCATATCTAACAAGAGATATGTTTTCTTTCTCCCCTAGACATGGAGGCCCATGGCCGTCACCCAGGCAGCAATGCCGCACCTGGACCATACCCCATTTTGTACACGGATGGCACTGGGTCCTGCACTATCTGTGCAGACCTAAAAATAGCTCTCAATTAACATTGCATTTCAAGAATTGGAAAATTTCCCAGAAGTCCATTCTTTTTTCCCCTTTTCTGTTTCATTACATTTTGCAGTAATAATACACAAGCCTGCAGAAAACATGACGGGTAATGAAAAAATGTAATTAATATAAGCAGTGTAAAGCATGTTTTTTTTTCTCTGTTGTCCTTGCAGAAAATAGCTGCTTTAAACTGAGCAGGATGTGAAAATGCATAAAAAACTCAGTAATATGCTGTGGTTTGTAAATATCTTATGCAAAACAGTTAAGTCAACTGTTATTTTTTTAACCTAGTATCACATATTCTTTTAAGATTTATTTTATTTTTAGAGAGGGGATGGAGTAGAGAGCAAACCACATAATTTGGATAACTGTATTGGTATTTGTGTCCAGGAGAGGTGGATGTAGAATGGAGTATCATAGACTTAGACCTAGAATAGACCATAGGGGTCATCTAGTCCAGCCTTCTCATATTACAGAAACTGAGCCCCAGAGAGATTGTGTTTTATCCCAAAGCAAAAATTTGATTCCAAGTCCAGTGTTCTAATCACTGCACCACACTTCCATGGAGAACTAGAAGAGTTTTAAATCCTTGGGAAAAAAAATCGACAAACCCACAAAACAAACAAACAAAAAAAACCCAAAGGCCTTTTCTCTCAGTGGTTAAGAGAAGACAGAGAAAGGCAGGAACTGAATGAAGTGGGTTGGTATACTCAGATTGTGAAACCTCAACCTCTTTGTATCTGTTCCTTACCATATAGCCCAGAATCCTTCTTGGACACATTTTGGGTTTATTATTTAATGACCTGAAGTCTTCCTTTACGACTTCCTGTCAGTATGGCACAGAGCCCTGAAAATGTCATCAGAGGTCCTGGGGTGAAATGTTGCCTCTGCCATTTACTGGCTTGGCAGCCTCAGACAAGACATTTTCCCTTCTGATACCTCTGGGTTGGACTGGATGGTCTCTGTAGTTTTATCCTGTGCTAGATCTGTGATTTTATCATCCTTTGACCTTTGATTTACACTGTATAGCTAATATAGACATAGTTATTTGAATGTGGGTTCCTGAAAAAGAATGTGAGCTCCCTGAGGGCAAGACCCTTGTCTTTGTATTTCTCTGCATCCTTGGTGCTTAGCATAGACACAGTAAGTGCCTGATAAATTCTTGCTGATTGATCACTACAAATTCCCATTTTTTCCTTGCCTCAATCCCCCCTTCTCCAAATACTGTTATCCAAATGTTCAGATATTAAGTGACAAAGGAACCAAGAGGCTATATATGTATATATGTATTCTCTCTCTCTCTCTCTCTCTCTCTCTCTCTCTCTCTCTCTCTCTCTCTGTTCTCTCTGTCTCCCTCTTTTTCTCTTTTTCCCTCCCTCTCTCTCTTGCTCATTCTCTCGCTCTCACTCTCTTTTTCTCTGACTCTGTCTCTATCTCTCTCTTTCTGTCTGTCTCTGTCTTTATATTTGTTTCTTTCTGCCTGTCTCTATATTTGTCTGTTTTTATATTTATCCCTTTCTGTCTCTGTGTTTGTCTTTCTCTGTCTCTTTCTCTATCTCTCTATCTGTTTCGCTGTCTAACTCTGTCTCTGTCTCTCTTTCTCCTTTCCTCTCTCTTTTGCTCACTCTTTCGCTCTCACTCTCTTTTTCTCTGTCTGTCTCTGTCTCTTATCTCTCTATCTTTCCCTTTCTGTCTGTCTATCTCTGTCTCTATATT
The DNA here is from genome assembly GCF_027887165.1 of Monodelphis domestica. Lineage (NCBI taxonomy): Eukaryota > Metazoa > Chordata > Mammalia > Didelphimorphia > Didelphidae > Monodelphis > Monodelphis domestica. Next base: position 41,873,848 of record NC_077228.1, on the reverse strand, counting down.
TGTCCCTTTCTGTCTCTGTGTTTGTCTCTTTCTCTGTCTCTCTCTCTCTGCCTGTCTGTCTCTGTCTTTCTATCTGTCTGTCCCTCTCTATCTCTCTCAAAGACACACACACACACACACACACACACACACACACACACACACACACACACACACACATTCCAGCTCTCTTCAGCCTGCTTTGGGGCTTGGTTATTTGTGCTGCTCCTACTACCTAGAGGTGTCTAACGAGAAGGTCACAGCATATTTGCAGGAGTTGAAATACAAAAACATTATTCCCAGCACATCTCCTGTAGCCAGACATGAAAACGCTTTGGGTTTGTTTTGCTTGTTTTTCCTTTCTTTTCTTTCTTTCTTTTCTCCCCCTTCCCTGAAACTACAGCTGACAGGCAGGATTATTAGTTATTGTTTATTTTTGTCTTGCTCTGGGTTTTCAAGGTTTCCCCTCCGGCCCTGGTGGAGGTGAACTTTCAGCTCTCACCCGGGGCTGCCTGCCTTCATCCCTTCTGATCCAGTTGGCTCCCTTGTGAAGGTAGGTTTTTTCCCAGCTGAAAAACTGTGCCTCTCTCCTGTGGCATTCTGGGCAGCCATTTGGAGTCCCAGATGTAGCAAATGTAATAATCCACGCTCATACAGTCATGAAAGTGCCCATCTGGCAATAGGAACCGCCCGCATTAGGAGCACACAAGCGTGCGCTCACTTCGGTTATGGCATTTCATAAACAGAGGCTCAGCCAGCGAGCGAGGAAGGACTTTGGGATGACAATTCTCCTCCGGTCTTGCCACACGGCTCTCCTCTCTCCCCTCCACAGCCCACAAGCACACATTTCATTTGTCCGGTGCCTCGTTTGGAAGATGTAGGCCAGGGCCAAGAAAGGAAATCAGACTCATGCTGGGAGGGAAACTTTTGGAGGTGATGATGGGGGAGACTTTTCTGGGAGTCCAAAGGAGAGATGCTTCCACTCACAGCCAGATCCCTGCCTCACAGCCCTCCAGTTTCTATCGTTTATTCATTTTTCAATATTACATTCCCTAGTCTTGTCTTGCTGGTCAGAGTAGGAATTGTGACCATTTGGGGTGTGGTCCAGTCTCCCCAATGGGAATATCTTATCCTTGCAAATGGTTTATTTTGCATATATCCTACATATAGAAAACATGCACACATATGTTGAATATACTCCTATATGTACATCTACATACTATGTATATCTATATATAATATATACACATATCTTGAATATACTTTTATAATACATGTATATACAAACATTGGTATATATACAGTCTACATAGAATACACACATCTTGAATATCCTTATATATGTACATCTCTATGCTATGTACACATCTACATATAACATACACACATCTTGAATATACCATGTATGTTCATATGTGTAGATTTGTAAACTTGCATACATATCTATATACAATGCACACAACTTTAATATTCTTGTGTACATGTGTACATGTGATATACATTATACATTATTATCACATTCATGTACATTCATGTACACATTAAATATAACAACGCATCTTAATTATATGCCATATTCTATATCTTATACATACACATATATCTTGAATATACCCATGTATATTCATATATGTATATATGTATGCTAAACACATATGTATATATAATATACATGCAACTTTAATATTCTTATATATGTGTATGTGATACACATTGCATATAATTTATCACCTGTGTGTACACACTAAACATGACCATGCATGTTTATTATATGCCACATTCTATATTTATACATACATACATACATACATACATATGTGTGTATGTAGATAATACAAGTCATATACATGTCTATATTTGATATATACAAAATAAAACCAAGGAAACTACTGGAGGAAGGAAGGCAAAAGGGGTAAATCTTGCACACACACACACACACACACACACACACACCCACACATATATATATATATATACTTTCTCTCTCTCTCTCTCTCTCTCTCTCTCTCTCTATATATATATATATATATATATATATATGTATATATATATATATATATATATTTATTTATTCTCTAGGGACTGGACCCGTGATTTCATTGACTGATATAGGGAACTTCCAGTCCAAGAACTCTTCTCACCAATGCAGGTCAATACCTTCTCTGCAACTTAAGATGGGGGAGCAGGGCTCTGGGGTCCCAAGCTTTGGATCACCGTGCCAAGGGCCATGCAGCCAAAGGCTTGAACCTTGGCCCTGAGACTTCTTCTCTTGAAGGCGAGCTCTCTGCTGTGATACACATGTATTTACATGTGCATGCACACACACATATAAATGTACACATGCACTGAGACAGATATGTATACCTATGCACATATACATATACACATATAGGTTGTTTCCCCATATAAATTGCAAGTTCTTGAGAGTAAGGATTGCTTTTGCTTTTTTTTTTAAATATCCCCAGTGCCTAGCATATAATCAATGCTTTTTGATTGATTGATTAAACCCAGTTCAGTAGAACGTAAGCTATCTGAGGAGAGGGATTGCTTCCACTTTTTTTGTATCCTCAGTGCTTAGTCTCAGACCTGGCATGCAGAAGGCACTCAATAAATGCTTTCTGGTCTATTGATTAGCTGACTCACTCTTTGCCTGCCACCCTAAAGAAAGAATGAAAAGCTGTGTGTGTGTGTGTGTGTGTGTGTGTGTGTGTGTGTGTGTGAGAGAGAGAGAGAGAGAGAGAGAGAGAGAGAGAGAGAGAGAGAGAGAGAGAGAGAGAGAGAGAGAGGCAGAAACAGAGGGACAGAGAGACAGAAAGAGAGACAGAGACAGAGTCAGAGACAGAGACCGAGAGACAGAAAGAGAGACAGACAGAGATAAAGAGAGACACAGAGAGATCACATACATGATACAACAGCAACTGACCCTGTTCCCTTGCCCTAACCCAAATTCACAGGAGAGGCTGATAGATGACCCCATCTCCTTTTCTTCAGTTTCTTTTAGAAGCCTCAGTTGCTTCTCTAACAGAAGGATACTGTGTGTGTGTGTGTGTGTGTGTGTGTGTGTGTGTGTGTGTGTGTGTGTGTATGCGTGCGCTTCTGGGCTCTGGTGGATGTCAGTCTCTCAGTGGTGCCCACACGAGGGAAGGAGGGTGTTAGAATGCATGATTCTGCCCTCCCAGTCAACCTCTGGAGTTATAATTAAAGAGCAAGGCAGATGTGTAAATGAAGCCTGTTGGGGCAGGGTCTAATTGTTGTGGCTGGCCTTCCATTTAATCTGCTCCTTTAACTCTATTTACTCTAAAAAACAACCCCCCCCTCTGTACTCCCCCCCTTCATTTCCAAGGGACTTTCTGCTCAACAACAAGAGTGAGCTCCCTAATGGAGCAGGGAAACCAGGAAACTGTGAATAAGTCCAGTCTAAGAGGATGGGACTTCATTTAAAGAGCAGTTAGGGATGTGCTGATCTGTGTTATGGTGGCATTAAGATGGGGTGGGGGAATCACCTTAGGCTTCATTCCACTTGATGTTGTTCGGAGCCATAATTAAAAAAATCATCGGGTTGTGTTCCACTGCCCAAATATCCCATTCGACTCTCTCGGCAGTTACAAGCTCCCCAGGAGTTTTTCCAAAATGGAGCTATTTTCCTCACTTCCTGCCCCGCTTTTGCCCCCCAACAGTCCCACAGAGAAGGCTGACCACAGCTCTGAGCATCCCCCTCATTCTAAGCCACTCTAGACCGAGTTGCAACCAGAGAAAGCTAAGGGGCCTGGGAGAGATGCTCATACACCAGAGAAATCTTCATGGGCTCATGAATGTCAAGGAAGAAAAAATGAGACCCCCCCACCTACCAGAGAATACAGGGAGGGAGACCTTCTCTTCAACACCTTCCTCTCCCCAGCTGCCATGTGTGCCTCGCTTTGCCTGAGAACAGGGTGCATTTGTTTGCAATTCTAAAGGGCTAAATCGGAGTACAATCAGATGTTTGTAAATAAGATAAACCATCACAATATTACAGCTCCTCATTTGGAAAGCCATTTAGGCAAGAAATGATTACTGACCCATGATATGTAAATGACGGAGATGCAGAAATTAATATTTGGGTCAACTCATGTCTTTTTCAAGCATGAAATGAAAATTTCAGTGTTCACATCCCAATTCATACATGAAAGCATCACGATGCGATTAGTTGGCTATTGTATTAATTTATTATTGTCTTAGTTAATGTTTTCTGAGCTGACATGAGGTTTTAGTTTTCACTCCCAGCTTGCTCTCTGTGTTAGCTGATGTTGATGCTACAGCTGAAAGGGAGATGTGGTCTTCTGGACCACTTGGCTCCCTGATGGGATCTCCGATTTAGGGGTGAGAGAGATGCTTCTGCAATGAGCAATGGCACTGGGGGTCCCAGGAACACTTTGGGCTTTTGCATGAGATGAATGTCTAAGGAGTGTTTCTTTGTGCCTTACTTGCTACCTTCTAGAGGAATCCTTTCCTGATCTTCCCAGATGCTTGTAACTCTCCCTCAAATACCTCATCCTTTGTATATAGCTTCTATATACACACATGCACACATAAGTATATACATATGCATACTTCTCCTTCAAATACCTAATACTTTGTATATAACATATATATACATACGGGGCAGCTAGGTGGCTTAGAGGATAGAAGACTTGAGTTCAAATCCAGCTTCAGATACTTGCAAGTTTTGTGATCCTGAAGGGGTCACTTAACTCTATTTTCCTCAGTTTCCTCATCTGTCAAATGAGCTGGAGAAGGAAAAGACAAACCACTCCAATATCCTTGCTAAGAAATCCCCAAATGGGATCACGAAGACTTAGACATGACTTAACAACAATAACAACAACAACAATTCTCCTTAAGGAAAGAAGCCCATTATGGGGAGAGACTGTTTCATTTTAGTCTTAATAGCTCTAATTCTAGTCATCTTTGATGATTCTAAAAGATAGAGGGAGGCTGAAGCTTTTGGATAGCTCTTCTTCACTAAAATCCAATTCATGAGCAAGGCAAGACATGTTTGTTGAATGATTGGTTGAAGTATTACCTGCTTATCAAGTCAATTCAATGAGCACCTACTATGTGCTAGGCACTGTGTCATTCAGGGAGGAGGAATGAGATCCATAGACAGAAATGAAACATGTCTGTCCTCGAGGAGTTTCCATTTTTATCTATATTTTAGTAGCCCCATAAAATGACTGATTTTAGGCAGAGAGAAGCCATTTTGCTTTCTGAGCCAGAGAAGATCATCTCTTTCAAGACTGGCTTAAGTAAAATTCCAGTCACCCATTTAAATCGCCTTTAACACATGTAAACAGATAAGTAAATATTATATATATGTATATATATGTATATATATAAATGTAGAATAACATCAGAGGGGATAGGCTTGGCTTCTACATTTAACTTTAGATCTTATGGGAGTGGTAAAGCAATAAAATCATTGGTTCCTTCTTCCAAGAGAAGTGTTCTTATTCAGGGTGTGCTCCCCTGCAATTTAGCTCCAGGGACAAAACTAATATGTGATTTTGAGTCAGCTAGGTGGCATGATGGACAAAATTCTGGAGCTGGAGTTCAAATGTGGACTCATAATTACTAATGATGTGACCCTGGGCAAGTCACTTAACATCTGTCAGCCTCAGTTTCCTTTCTTGTAAATGAGGTTAATTATAGTAGCTACCTCTTATGGTTATCATGGGATCAAATGAGATAATACTTGTAAAGTGCTTGGCAAAGCGCCTAGCACATAGTAGGAGGTTAATGAATGCATATTCCCTCTCCTTCCTCCTTATATGGTCAACACAGAGAAAAAGGAAGAATTAAATGGGAACACTGTGCTCAGCTCTTGATGCCAGACTTTAGAAAGGACATCAACTTAAACTAGAGGGTGTCTAGAGCAATAGGGTCAAACAAATAGAAATGGGGGCTACTAAACAGGAAACTATATATCTATATGTAGTTTTCTATGAGCCACATATTTTTTGACTCTAAAAACCACCTATTAACATTATATTCTTTTATACTTTAATCTATTTTGATTAGTATTTCCCAGTTACATTGTATTTGGTTAGGGATGAACTCAGGAGAAGGCTGGCAGACCATGTGGTCCAGCGCATGATGACTAGGATGGTCAGGTGACTGGAAACACTATCCTATGTGGAATGACGAAAGGGACTGGGGTTGATTAGATTGGAGAAGAGAAGGCTTAGGAAAGATGTAATTGCTATTTTCAACTATTGGCAAGACCATCCTTTCTAGAAGAGGCAGTCGTTAAACTTGTTCTGCTTGACCTAGGAGGGCAGGGCTAGGAGCAGAGGGTAGATGTTGCAATGAGGCATATTTCAGCACAATTTAAGGGCGAACTTTCCAGCAATGGGGCCAAATACTCCCAAAGTAGAATGCCCTCTGGCCATCCATCATCAGTCCAGTGGAAGCTGATAATGGCTTGTCAGAACTGGTCGGGAATGTTGTACAGGAGAGGTCTATTTAGGTACAAGTTGGTCTAGATGACTTTTGAGGTTATTTCATAAGATCCCAGGTTGAGAGCTAGAAGAAACCTCACAGGTCATCATTTTACAGAAAAGAAAATAGAAGGCTCATAACTTGCCCACTGCCATAGAAGTATTAGAAGCAGAAGAGCTAGGATTCGAACTCGACTTCTGCCTCTGAATTTAGTGCTCTTTCTACTATTCTATGGTGTTTCTCTGGGGTCCTAGGACTTCATATGGTGCCACAAGAAGGAAAGGGAAGATCAATGTGGATTAGAGTGGCAAGAGAAAGATTCATGGAAAAAAAAATGGGACTTGAACTGGTGCGGAATTTCTTCCACCATTGCAGAGAGGCAATTTTTTGCAATTCATAATCTTAAGAGAGTTGTTTAACTAGGGAAATCTGACAGCTCCAGAGAGTGTATAACAGAAGCAGAACTTGAACTAGGGTCTTCATAATGATGAGACAAGTTCTTTGTCCATTGAACCATGCTGGGATGCACTATCCTATCACTCAGATAATTGGGTTTCACTTTTTGCTGGGGTCAATTTTGCCTGCAATAACATCATCCATTCGTTCTTGTGAAATAACTCATTTCAAGCAAACTCCAGCTTCCGCCTTGTTCAGGTTGCTTCTGGCCCTCAGACTTTTCATTGGCACCTTAGCCATAGGTGACTAACTTGATGAATGCCACATGGAGCAGACAATCCGATCTTCTAATAACACAGGATAGTCTACCCACCTCAAGATGACAGGCAAGTGGAGGGGGCCCTCAGTGGATTTCCATTAGGGACTTAGCCTTGTTGTCCATTAATTACTTTTGTCTTAGCCCTATCCTCTATGAAGTTGGATTAATACAGCTAGCTCACCAGTATCTTAAAGTTAGTAGCCTTCTGTATGGCCTCTTTACCCTCATGAGCCTTTTCCCATCTCTCCCCTCACTTGTCTTACCCATATTAATATTAGACTTTATTTCTAGCATTCACATATTTCTCATACTATCAAAGGATATGGAGGAATCTGTTGTTGTTCAGTTGTTCCAGTTATGTCCAACTCTTTATGACCGACTTGGGGTTTTCTTGGTAAAGATAAAGATACTGGAGTGGTTTGCCCTTTCCTTCTCCAGTTCATTTTGCAGATGAGAGAATTGAGGCAAATGGGGTTAAGTGACTTGCCCAGGGTCTCAAAGCTAATAAGTGAGACTAGATTTGAACTTGGAAGGATGAGTCTTCTTGACTCCAGGCCTAATGCTCCATCCACTGTACTACCTAAGTGCTCCTAGAGGGCCCCTGGAGGGGTATAGCATGTTGTTAAACTGGATTTCTGCTCTCCACTAGAGTGACTGTGGTAATTGGGAGTGCTGATACATTCCCATAATTTCTGCTGTGAGGGGAGGCTGTCTGCTGGATTGCTTGAGTCTGGGAGTTTTGAAACAGTAGGGCTATAGCTGATTAGATGTCCTCATTAAGTTCAGCTCTAATATGATAAATATTTGATGGGGAATTTGGGGAGATGGGTGGTCTACACCAGGCTGCCTCAATTGAGGGGAATTGGTCCAGATCACAAATGGAGAGGTCTATGAATGGATGTTGTACTTCAAGCTGAGGGGAGAGAGAGGAGGAGGAGGAGGAGGAGGAGGGAGGGAGGGGGAGAGAGAGAGAGAGAGAGAGAGAGAGAGAGAGAGAGAGAGAGAGAGAGAGAGAGAGAGAGAGAGAGAGAGAGAGGCAAAAAGAGAGGGACAGAGACAGAGACAGAGAGAGGCAGAGACAAAGAGACACAGAGAAAGAAAGAGGCAGAGAAAGAAAAAGAAAGAGAATGGGAGGAAGATGGGAGGAGAAGGGAGGAAAGAAGGAAGAAGAGAGAGAGAGAGAGAGAGAGAGAGAGAGAGAGAGAGAGAGAGAGAGAGAGAGAGAGAGAGAGAGGCAGAGACAGAGACAAAGAGAGAGAGAGAGAGAGAGAGAGAGAGGGAGCGAGAGGGGCAGGCAGTGGAATTTAAAGTAAGAGGATATGGGTTCAAATCCCACCTGTTTGACTTTGGACAAGTCTGTCCTCCTTTCTGGATTTCCATTTTTCTCATCTATAAAATGAAGGAAGTTGAATTAAATGGCCTTCAAGATTAAAGAGATGACTTAGATTGGAAGGTTGTCTCTAGACTTTTTTCACATCATTCTCCCTCACATATTCTATGTTCTTGCCAAACTGGCAAATGTGCTATACCACGTATACACAGCCCTCTCTTCTGTCTCTGCTTCCTTTGCCTAAGTGCTCCTCCCAGGTCTGGAATGCACTCCCTCCTCACTCCAAACACACAGAATTTTTAAAAGCACATCTCAGGTTTCATCTTCTACCTGAGACCTTTCCAATTCCCCTGTAGTTGCCTTCACTACCACCTCCAAATTACCTTATCTATATTCTACATTCTTTGTATGGAGTGACAGTGTGGTATAGCGGATAGGTTACTGGTCCCAGAGTGCCAAAAATCTTAGTTCAAGTCCTGCTATTGGTCCATGCTGACTATGGACTTATTAGCAATTCATTGAATTTTTCTGTGCTCCAAACAACTCCCTAAAACTCTAGAAAACTGAGTTTCAGACTAGTTGTTGAGTACTAGTAAAAGGCGACTGTAGTCAGGAATTCACGTCTGGACCAAAAAAACAATCAACCAATCTTTGTATTTATTTACCTGTCTGTATTAGTTAGTACATCTTGTAGGTGGAAAAGCATGCTCCCTGAGGTCAGGGACTGTTTCATCTTTTGTATATTTCTCTCCAGAAATCAGCAGAGTACAATAGAACATAGTTAGTGTTCAATAAATGTTTATTGAGCTGAAGTGGTTTTTGAGTCCAAATACCTGGATTAAATGACTGGCTTCAAAGCTTTCTAACCATCTGGGTGAATCACTACAACTTTCTGAGCCTCAATGTACCCATAAGTAAAATGAGGATAATTAGGTTTAGGATGATAGGAGCATAGCTTTAGAGCTGGAAAGAAATTTAGAGGTAATCCTGTCCAACTTCATTTTATAGATGAAGAAACTGAAACCTTGAGATACAAAGTTATCTCTGGGCAGAGAGGACAATTGTGGATGGAGGGCTGGGTCTGGAGTCAGGAAGACCTGAATTCACATTTGGCCTTGGACCCTCATTTGCTATGTGACCAGTCACTTAGCCCCTATTTGCCTCCGTTTTCTCATCTGTAAAATGGGGATGATAATAGCATCTATATTACAGGTCATTTGCAGGGAAACGAGTTAATACTTATAAAGTGCTTAGCACAGTGCCTGGTACAAAGTAAGTTCTATAAATGTTAGCCATTATTGTTATTTTGTATTACTTTTATTACTCAAGGTAAAATACCTTACAGGGTTATTGTGCAAAAAAGTCTTTGAAAACCTGAAAGTGTTATATAAAGACAAAGTATCATCAGTTTTATTGCTATTATTATTATTATTATTATTATTATTATTGAGATTCCGTGGCAGAGGGAGCAAAAGGTCAGATTGAATCAGTCCAACTCACTCAAATCAGTGTTTTGGGTCTTCAGAGATGGATTGAATAGTTCTACCCTCAAATTGCTAGGGGGTAACTTCTGAGGAGTTCATTGGTCCCCATTCAGTGTGCTCTCCAATATCAATCAACCAGTTGACACCAATTGTTTTTACAAAGGGTGAATTTATTACAAAGAAACATCACCTCTACCCCTGACCTGGAGGTACTCTCTTCCTTAGCGAATACCACTGGTCTTTGAGGAGAATGGCCCCAAGCTTAGATGGCACAGGTGACCAAAGAACAAACTCATAGCTTTTGATTAGTATAAGTCATTTTCTCCTTTCCTCATAAAGTTCTCCAAACTGTAACTCTGTTGGGTTTCTAGAGTTGAAGCTGAGTATCCTTGGAGAGTCTATAGCTATTCTTTTTGCCTTGAAGACATTATGCTCCTGGAAGATTCTTTTATTTTATCTGTCCTATTTGTCTCTTTTCCAGTTTCTTTTTATCTCTTAAAATTATTTATATAATTAATTTAGAATTTTTTCCATGGTTCCATGATTCATGTTCCTTCCCTTCTCTCTTCCCAAACCCCTCCCATAGCCAATGAGTAATTCCACTGGGTTTTACATGTGTCATTGATCAAGACCAATTTCCATATTATTGATATTTGCACTAGGGTGATCTTTTAGCATCTATATCCTCAATCATATCCCCATTGAACCATGTGATCAATTATATGTTTTTCTTCTGTTTCTGCTCCCACAGTTCTTTCTCTGGATGTGGATAGCATTCTTATGAGTCCCTCAAAATTGTCCTGGATCATTGCATTGCTGCTAGTAGAGAAGTCCATTATGCGTGATGGTGCCACAGTGTATCAGTCTCTGTGTACAATGTTCTCCTGGTTCTGTTCCTTTTGCTATGCATCAATTCCTGGAGGTCTTTCCAGTTCACATGGAATCCCTCCAGTTCATTATTCCTTTGAGCACAATAGTATTCCCTCACCAACAGATACCATAATTTGTTCAGCCATTCCCCAATCGAAGGGCATCTCATTTTCCATTTTTTGTCACCACAAAGAGTATAGCTATAAATGTTTTTGTACAAGTATTTTCCTTATTATCTCTTTGGGTACAAACCCAGCAGTTGTATGGCTGGATCAAATGGTAGGCAGTCTTTTAAAGCCCTTTGGGCGTAGTTCCAAATTGCCTCCCAGAATGATTGGATCAATTCACAACTCTACTAGCAATACATTAGTGTCCCAATTTTGCCACATCCGCTCCAACATTTATTACTTTCCTTTGGTGTCATATTAGCCAACCAGCTAGCTATGAAGTGGTACCTCAGAGTTATTTTGATTTGCATATCTCTAATTAAAAGAGATTTAGAACACTTTGATGTGATTATTGATAGTTTTGATTTATCTGAAAATTGCCTATCTCTCTTGCCTATTTATCAATTGGGGAATGGCTTGATTTTTTGTACAATTGATTTAGCTCCTCATAAATTTGAGAAATTAGACCTTCATTAGAGGTTTTTATTATAAATATTTTTTCCCAATTTGTTTCTTCCCATCTAATTTTGGTTGCATTTGGTTTTGTTTGTAAAAAACCTTTTTAATTTAATGAAATCAAAATTATTCATTTTATACTTTGTAATTTTCTTTATCACTTCCTTGGTCTTAAATTCTTTACCCATAGATCTGACAGGCATAGTATTCTATGTACACCTAATTTACTTATAGTTTCCTTCTTTATATCTAAGTCATTTACCCATTCTGAATTTATCTTCATGTAGGGTGTGAGATGTTAATCTAAACCTAACCTCTCCTATACTGTTTTCTAATTTTCCCAGCAGTTTTTGTCAAATAGTGGGTTTTTCCCCCAAAGCTGGGATCTTTGGGTTTATCGTACACTCTCTTGCTGAGGTCATTTACCCCAAGTCTATTTCATTGATCATCCTTTCTGTCATTTAGCCAGTATCATATTGTTTTGATGACCACTGCTTTATAGTACAGTTTAAGATCCAGTACTGCTAGGCCCCTATCCTTCACATTTTTTTCATTTGTTCCCTTAATATTCTTCATCTTTTTTTCTTCCAAATAAACTTTATTATAATTTTTTCTACTTCAGTAAAAAAAGTTTCTTGGTGGTTTGATAGCTTTGGCACTAAATGATTAAATTAATTTGGCTAGGATTATCATTTTTATTATATTATCTCATCCTACCCATGAGCAATTTATATTTTTCCAATTATTTAGATCTAGTTTTAATTGTGTGGAAAGTGTTTTGTAGTTGTTTTTGTATAATTCTTGTGTTTGTCTTGGTAAATAGATTCATATTCATAATGATTTTTCTCTTTCTAACTCTTGCTTCTGAGTTGTGTTAGAAATATATAGACATGCTGATTTTGTATCCTGCAACTTTGCTAAAATTGTTGATTATTTTGACTAGCTTTTTGGTTGATTCTCTAGGATTCTTTAATTAGACCATCATATCATCTGCGAAGAGTGATAGCTTAGTCTCCTCACTGACTATTTTAATAACTTCAATTTCTTTTTCTTCTCTAATTTCTATCGCTAGTGTTTCTAGTACAATGTTAAATAATAGAGGTGATAATGGGCATCCTTATTTCACTACTGATCATATTATTTAATTTCCAATTAATTTTTGATTTGCCTCTCCATTTCCCTTACTAATTATTATTTTTATTGCATTATGATCTAAAAAGGTTGCATTCATTATTTCTGCTTTTTTTGCATCAGTTTGCAATATTTTTATGCCCTAGTTTATGTCAATCTTTGTGAATGTCCCATGCACTGCTTAAAAGAAGGTGTATTCCTTTTTGTCCCTATTTATTCTTCTCCATATATCTATTACCTCTAATTTTTCTAAGATTTCATTCACATCTCTTACCTCTTTCTTATTTATTTTTTGGTTTGATTTATCTAGATCTGATAGAGGAAGGTTCAGGTCTCCCACTAGTGTAGTTTTACTATCTATTTTCTTCTTAAACTCCAATAGTTTCTCCTTTAAAAATCTGTATGCTATACCATTTGGATGTTGAGTACTCTTATTTCCTCATTGTCTATATTGCCTTTTAATAGGATGTAATTACGTCCCCTATCTGTTTTAATCAGGTATATTTTAACTTTGACTTTGCCAGATATCATAATTGTGACTCCTGCCTTCTTTTTCTCAGTTGATGCTCAATAAATTTGGCTCCTGCCTCTTACCTTTACCCTGTGCATGTCTACTTGCCTCATGTATGTTTCTTGTATGGTGTGAATTTTATATTTACTCCACCGTGCTTAGTCTTTAGAATTCTAGTAACCAAGAATGTATACACCCCCACTTAAAGATTAACTGTGGGGAAGGATGGTCTATGACCCACATGTGCTAGCAAGTGACAAATCAGAAACAACTGACTGACCCCCTGGGCTGTTATAAGTCAAGTTTAAGCCACCATTGGTACATGTGAGACACAGAAAGTGATGTGAAGAATTGCCTTTATATTTCACATCACTTCCTGGGAGAGGAGCTTTTGGGGACTTTATGGTGGAACTTGACTTGGTGGAGCTCTAGCGTGGGACCTCAGCCTGCTTCTCTGAACAAGCCATGTATTGAGTGATAAGGCTGACTCCTCTTTCCCTTGACCTTTCTGAAGGCACCAGCCTCCAAGGAGGCCCCTCATCTTGGAGTAGGCCTCATGGCTGGAAGCTGAGCTAGATTTAATCTTCTGGGAAGGCCCCTTAGCTGAGGCCTCTGAACTCCCCCAGCTCAGGCCAGGCCAGAGATAGATCTTCTACCCTTTTCCCTCTTTCTCCTTCAATCTTAATTTCTTCCTTCTATTGTAAATAAATCACTGTAAAATTCCATTCTGACTTGAGTATTTCATTAGGATTTAGAATTTAAGTCCTTGGCGACCACTAAAATTATATTCAGTCTCAACCCTAAAATTTACCCTTAACAATGGTAAGATTTTGGTTTCTAATTTACTCTGCTACTTGTTTCTGTTTTATGGGTGAAATTTTTCCATTCACATTCAGAGTTATGATTACGACCTGTGTATTCCCCATCATTTTTATTTCTTCTTTTAGTCCTGCCCTTTCTTCTTTCACTATTTCCTTCTATACCTTCTATATTGATTTTACTCAGTCCCCCTATTTCCCACCCTTATTTTACTTCCCCTCCCTTCTTATTCCCCTGTTATTTTTCTTTAAGCTCTATAAAATTACCTCCCCCCTCTCTTTCCCTCCCTTTTTATAGTCCCCATCCCACTCCTCCCCTTGGTTTTCCCCTCTCAAATTCCCTATAGGGTAAGATAAAATTCTATACCCCATTGGATCTAGATGCTCTTCCCTCTCAGAATTTATTCCACTGAGAGTAAGGCTTAAGTATTACCCATTATCACTCTTTTCCTCTCCTTCTTGTAATAGGATTCTTCCTCTCCCCTTCCCATGCACCTCTTTATGTTGTATAATTTATCCTACTCTTGTTCTTCCTTTTAGTTTCTTTTGGTACTATCTTCTATTCTCTCCCCCCTTTTCCACATATGATCTTAAACCACTTAGTACCCCACCTCTACCTATGAATAATTCTTATATCTACTATGATAGTGAGAACAATTTTGAGAGTTACAAATATCATTTTTCCATGTAGGAATATGAACAATTTGACATTACTGAAGCCCTTAAATTTTTTTCCCTTCTTTCTTGTTTACCTTTTCATGTTTCTCTTGAATTTTGTATTTGGACATCAAATTTTTCATTTAGTTCTGGTCATTTCTTTAGGAATACTTAGAAATCTTCTATTTTGTTCATTGTTCATACTTTCCCTTGGAAGTATATAATCAGTTTTGATGGGTAGGTGATCCTTGGTTGTAGACCCAATTCACTTGCCTTTCTGAATATCCTATTCCAAGCCTTGTGGTACGTTAGTGTGGAGGCTGTCAGATCCTGTGTAATCCTGACTGGGGCCCCTTGATATCTGAATTGTCTTTTTCTGGTTTCTTGTAATATTTTCTCCTTGGCTTGGAAGTTCTTGAATTTGGCAATTACATTCCCGGGGGTTGTCTTTTGAGGGTTTAATGTAGAGGGTGATCTATGGACTCTTTCAAAGTCTATTTTGCCCTCTTGTTTAGGAATATAAGAGTAGTTTTCTTTGATAATTTCCTGTAATATGATGTCAAGACTTCTGTTTTTTCCTAGATTTTCAGGTAGACCAATGATTCTTAAATCGTCTCTCCTGGCCCTGTTTTTTAGGTCAATTGTCTTTTCAATGAGATATTTCATGTTTCCTTTTATTTTTCATTCTTTTGATTTTGCTTTATTAATTCTTGCTGTTTTGTAAGATCATTAGCTTCTACTTGCTCAATTCTAGTCTTTAAAGGATGGTTTTCAGCTATAATCTTTTGATTTTCCTTTTTTTTTTTGGTCTATCCTGCTTTTCATGGCTTCCAGCAGGTCGTATCTGGTCTCCAATTTGCTTATTACTTCATGTGATTTTTGTTCTTCTTTTCCCATGTGGGAGATTCTGTCGTTTGAACTGTTATTTTCTTTTTAATTACTTGTATTTCTATTTCCCACTTTTTTGCTCATTTTTGTTACATCTTTCTTACTTGGTTCTTAAACTCCATTTTGAGTTCCTCAAGAGCTTGTGACCAATTTCCATTTGCTTGTTTATCATTCTCTGCTGTCACCTCTGTACTCTGTTCCTTTTCTCCATAGAAATTATCCAGGGTCAAAGACTTTTTATTTCTTTTGGTATTTGTGAAGTGAGGTTCCTTTGGGTTGGTAGCCATTGCTGTGCTCATTTTTTATTCTGTATTATCTTGGCTTCTCAGCCAGTAGTCTAAGTGAGGTGGGGAGGCAGTTCTTGGTGTAGTGGGCTTTAAATAAAGAGTCTTGCCCTGAGGCTATTTTTCCAGTCTCTGTTGTGTTTGCTGCAGCAATCCCCCTGCCCCCATCTGCCTTCACACCTGTGCTCTGTATTCTGAGTTCCGTGCTCCCCAGCCTCAGGTCCCAATTCTTGATGCCAAGGACCTGCGCTACCCTCAGGAGTAAGAATCTGGTGCCCTCAGCTGGCCCTGAGAATTTAGAGATTGCACTGGTCCTCACTCTGACTCTGATGCATTATGTCATGTGGAGAAGGTTATTAGCTTGAGCTTTGGTAGGTCTAATTTTACCCCCTTATAGCATGGAAATGCCCTCAGACTGCCCACCTTCAAGGCTGTGCCCCTTGGCAGAACCCCTTCAATCATCTGATTTTGACTTTTATCTTTTTGTGATGCTTTGTATCAGCTGATTATGAGGAGATCGTGGCCCTCCCTTCTACTCTGCCACTGTCTTAGACTGGAAGTTCCTTTTCTCCATTTCTGAATGGACACTTCATTTGTTAATCATCTAGGCTCCCTAATGACATGGCTAGTAAAGAGGAGTATAGACTCCTCCTTTCATTACCTCTTGTTGAGCTCTAGTTAATAGACACAAGAGTCTGGCTCCTCAAAGCACCTCCCACAGCTTAATTAACTCTTGTTGGAATCTCTTCTGTGAGATATTTAGATCCAGTATTATGTCTAATTCTTTCATTAAGCAATCTCACTACTTTTCACCAGCTCTTTTCATCGAGTGGCTCAAAACTCTTCACTCCCTCTAAACTGATTAAGAACTGGTCCAAAGGTAATTTACAATTTGATCAACTGATTCTGTAACTTAATCAAAGAATCATTGTCACCTGACGAAGGTATCAGGCCATAGAATATATTGTTGCATTAATTGAGGCTTGGCAATATGACATCCCTCTTATTTCTGGAAGCACTGAATTCAAGTCCTGCCTCTGTTGAATATTAACCTTTAGGTACACCAGATAACTCTCTAACATCATATATGTAATCTCTGGTGCCACTAGAATGGCACTGAAATGATAAGTTCCCAGAAGGAAGATTATTACTTCTCTCCTTAGAATTCTAGAAGTAACCCTGAGAAGTTTTGGGTTCTCTTACTACAGCTATTGAGCCTTCAGAATCAATCAACATCCTCTTGACATCAAATAACTTCCTCTGAAGGATATTTACTGAAAAAAGTGTATATATAGGATATGTACATATGATACCACTCTGACTGTCTCTGTCTCTCTCTGTCTCTGTCTCCCTGTTTGTCTCTCTCAATACCTAGAAAACATTGTGAATCTCCTTTTCACTATACACATAAGGTCCATGGGGAGGGGACTCCAAGAACAGTAGAAGTGAAGCTTATCTGTAGGGGATATTAATGGTCAAGAGATATCTCTCAATTCTTGGGCCTAGAAGTTCTTTCCTTTCATCATGGAATACTCATAAGGTTCCCTTTTTAGATCTAGTTCTCTTTTGGGTCTGGTGAATTGATACTTTCTATAGATTATAGCCAACTTCTGTTTCTATCAGAAGAAGTCATAGTCACTGAAATGGCTTCTATCCTTAGGAAACTGACTTTCCGCACCCCCTCCATTTGCAGGTGTTTCTTTCCATCATTATCCATTTCTTCCAGTGTACTCTAGTAACTACTCTGGTTGCTGGCATGACCTTAGTGATGGCCAATGGATGCCTGGCTCCTCCCATTTTAGGAATCTCCTTTACAAAATCAGTAAAGAATAAATATAAAGAAATAGAGGTACCATTGCCCAGATGTGGAAAAGTAGGCAGCTCCACTTCACCTGGCAGCTTGTCATGCTAAGTAGCTGGGCAAGAGAGTGAGACTGGCTGCCACTGGGACCTTTGGATGCCCACTTAGTTCTGGCTCTGAAGGCATAAGAAGGTATTTCATAGTTCCATAATATAGACTCTGGCTCACCATGCTCCAAACCTTTCTCCCCTCCAGTTTTCTCATAGCCTCTTGGAGAAAGACCTGGCAGAGCATATAGATACATATTTCAAGGACTGGCCAGGTAATCATGGCCCCCATTACAGCCATAAGTTGTAGAATGGACCATAGTTTCCATATTACAAATTTCTTGCAATGACAAAAATCACAGATCTGACCAAAACAAAAACAACAACAAAAACCAGATAACTCATTATTACTCAAGGCTCACCTCAAATTGCTTCTTACATGAAGCCTTTCTGGATTTCTTTATTTGCTAGTGTCTTCCCAAAATACATTTTGTGTTTACTTTAGTGTATGTGTTATCAAGATGTTCCTCTCTCCATCTTGTAAAATATTTTATTTAAGGTGAGAGATGGTTTTACTTTGGTCTTGGTATCCCCAGTGCCTAGTGTAGTGCCTGGCACAGAGTAGATGCTTAATAATTTTTTGTTGTTGTTGAATGAATAAATGTTGGATGAAAAAATAGAAGAGATATAGCTTCAAAGACCAGACCTAGGTGGGATCTGCCCAGTACTCCTAGGATCATAAGCCATGTGGTTTGCACAAAGTCACCAGGGTCAGAAAGTGCCAGAGGCAGGTTGAACCCAGGTCCTCTAGTTCCACAAATAATATTCTTTCCATGTCACCTTCTAAATTCTTCATTCTATGCTCCCAAAACTTTGTAAAGGCCTTTAGTCACCAGAACCTGGATTTATCCTGGCCTAGTCCTGGTTGGAAAGAAATTTAATAAATCCTTTTTCATGATGATCATGGTGGTGGTGATAGCCAACCAACACTTGTTTTTGCAATCTGGACCTGATTAGGCCTTCTTCATTCTCTAGAGTTGAAGTCTTATAAGTTGGAAAAGAATTGGAAAGAATCTGACTTATTTTAGTTATAATCAGAAGAAAAGGGGTTGATAGACAATGAAAATAATCTGGGAATGGGCCAAAATGTCCAATTCTTCACTCAAAAATCTGTTGGGCTTCAGCCTCTTCTGTGCTGACCCTCACCCAACACTTTTGTTCCTGGTGGGTTTAGATCAGACCTTTCACATGAGTTCATGACAGTATTTCATCATTCATGGGAGAAGACTTCCAGAAGCTGCTTATTTGTTAGTGCTTTCTTTCAAGCTGGCTAAAATGACAATTTGATCTCATCAAAATCCCATTTCCCAAGGATTAGAATTCTGGAGTAAATATCTCCTACGCTCATTTGTTTGTTTGCTTGTTTATTTAACCAGTAGGTCTTTAGTCCACAGGTGAAGTGTGTTGTGGGAAAAACGTTGCTGTGGAAATGTGACTCAGCTCTTTTGGAGGAACTGGTATTTAAAAAGAGGCGGCTGTAGTCTTCTGGAATCCACTGAGGCTAATTTAACTGCATCCAATGTGAAAAAATGAACAAATAGCATCAGGAATGACTGGTTTTGTAAGAGGATTTTTTGGATAGCCTATTTGTTGGAACGTAGCTCCTTCTATTGGAATGCTTCTCCAATCTGACTCCTTTATCTGTCTCTTTTAAGAAAAAAGTTCATTCATCAGTCAATAAGGTTTTTCTTTTAAATTTTTAATTAAGTGCCAACTCTGTTCAATCAATCAACCTATCACCATTTATTAAGCATTTACATTCTAGGCTCTGTAATGAGCTCCAGAGATGAAAAATCAGACGAAACAATCCCTGTCCTCAAGGAGATTACAATCTAATGGGGAGACCTCATTTAAATAAGTAGGTACATACAAGATGAATACAGAGTGTAGAACCAAGATGAGCTTGGAGGGAATGGTATTAGCGACTGGGAATGGGGGCAGGAAAGTCCACCTGTAGAAGGCAGTAACGCATTAGATTCTGGGGTTAAAAAGACACAAAATATCCCCTGTCTTCAAGGAGTTTACCTTCTATCAGGAAGGTAACATATACATACAGAAATCCTAAGAACGTCATGCAAAATAAACACAAGGTAATTTGAGGGGGACGCAGTGGAGGTACTGGTATGTCGGAGGATCAGGAAAAGACTGTTCAATTAAGATGGTTTTTGGGAAATCAGGAACTCCTTTAAAGAAACAATTGTGATTATTTAAGTTAAGTATTCAGATTTAAACACCCAACTTCTAGCATCTTCCTTTAGAGTCCATTTTTGTCCTCTGGTTCCAGAGGTAGAGTTTTGTGGAGCAGACAAACTTGTTTGCTGAACAAATGGAAGCCTGGTTGTAGAACACTGGAATGTTCATTTCCAATTCCTCCTTTTCTACATATTCGAAATTATGGCAGAAAAATAATTTTGCATTTAGAAAAACTAGGACAGAAGAAAATGGAAATTGTTTTTCCTTAGAAATGCATTTAGCTGAACACAGCTTTATTATTGCATAAATGATTTTTTCAAAATTAATTTCCATTTTTGGAAAAAAAGAGATAAAAACAGTGTTTCTCAATAAGGCATCAGGGCAGCTCAATTATCAAATATAATAAAAAGTATACAAAACCATAAAGAAAAGGAAGAAAAATTTAAACCCCATAATTCAACAGATTTTTCTAAAAAGGAGGGGGGGACAGAATAGCCATCCATGCAAATTAGCTAACTCATATTTATCAAGGGAAATATTTCATAGCATTAACAAAACTGTCATTTAAGGGAAATTAAATGGATTCAAACCCCACACATTTATTTTTACCACGTTCATTATTCATTTCCCTGTTTCTTTCTTTCTTTCTTTTTTTTAAGTTCTGAATTCAAAGTTTCATAGAGGAAGAGGCAGATGATTTTCCCATTTTAGTGATGCCATGGTTAGCAACAATAAAGCAACAGGAACAAATCTGGCTTGAAGTCTATCCAAACCCACATCTCCCAGTGTGCACAAAAGGCAAAAATCAGAAAAAGAAACCACGTAAGATGTGCAACGGATATTAATATGAGTAATCTTGGAAATCTAAATACCAAACACATGTCAAAGATCATCCAATACATATCCAATGTAATATAGAGATGTCTATTCTGTGAGTGCCTTTCAGCCAAGAAGCTCCAACTCATTTTGTTGTTCATGGGCCATTTCACAAACCCAGCGGGGTGTGTCCAAGCAGGGAGTTTCAGCAGCTTCTCGAATCGAAGGCTCTCTAGTTGTGCATGTGTGATATAATACCACCTCTGCTCTAAAACTCTCCTCATTCTCTTTTCATTTGCCAATTCTCACATCTACCGGGAGGTAAGTAGTATTTAATAGCCATCAGAGAGGAGGGGTAGAAAAGTTAAACCAGTTGACCAAGGTCAAGCCATAATAACAGTTGTTGAATTTTAGACCTGGAAGGCACCTTAGAGGTTAATCTTGGCATAGAATTAGAAGCAATAACTCAATCCACAAACTCTTATTAAGTATTTACTATATGCCCAGACTCTGGGGAAACAAAGAAGGGTATTAAAAAACTGCCTCTGTCCCTCAAGAAATATATCTTCTAATGTAGGAGAGAGAACATAAAAATAAGTAAATATAGTTATTCAGTCAACAAACACTTATTAAGTATTTTCTGTGTGTCAGATACATATACATATACATATATATATATATAAAATTTTAAAAAAGGGACATAGAAGATCTATACAGGTTAGCTGGAAGCTAATCTAGGGGGACTGTGAAAGACTGTCACAAGAAGATAAACTTTGAAGGAAAACAGAGGAACTAAGAAGCAGAGGATCAAAGAATATCAGTGCTAGGAACAGCTAGGTGGCTCAGTGGATAGAACGCTAGACCTGGAGATGGGAGGTCCTGGGTTCAAATCTGACCTTGGACATTTCCTAACTATGTGACCCTGGGCAAGTCACTTAACCCCCAACTGTTTACTCTTTACCTCTTTTCTGCCTTGGAACCAATACTTAGTATTGATTCTAAGACAGAAGGTAAGGGTTTAAATAAAAAAAAAAGGATCAGATCTGGAATCAATCTCAGAAGTGATTTGTTCCAATCCCTAACCAAGTAAGAAATTGAAACTATGACATTTCTGGCATATGGCCAAGGTAGCTTCTCATTGAAGGTCCCTAATGATGGGAATTTCCTAGAATCCGAGATAGCCCATTCTATTTTTATATAGCTATAATTGGTAGGCAGTCTGTTATGGTGTCACCAAATCACGTGGACTTACAGAACTGGAGAATTGGAGGTCATCTAAATGTCCTACTAGTCTGACCCACATCTAACAGAAACCCCTTCTATAGCATCATTGTTAAGTGCCCATCCAGCTTCTTTTCAAGACTTCCAAGGAGGAGGAATCCTCTGCCTCTTGAGGGAACTCACTCTTACTTTTGAACAGCTCCAAGTGTTAGGAAGTTCTTTCTGCCACCAAGCCTAAGCTCCATTCTTTGTAACTTCCACCCACTGGGTCCAAACAGAACAAGTTTAAGTCCTAAAGTCTAAGAAGAACCAACTTAATCTTGGAGTATTTGAACTGGGAGTGACTTCAGAAACCATCTAGTTCAATGTTTCAGTTTATAGTTGAGGAAGCTGAGGCCAAGAGAAATGAAGTGACCTTCCAAAGTCACATGGCTAGTTTATGGCAGATTAACACTCAGATCTGAAGACTGATAGGTCAGTGTTATTCCCAGTAAGCCATGTTTTCTTAGATAAACCACATATCCTGGGGTGAACTCTTAGGATACTTTGTGTTGCTGTTCAGTCATTTTTAGTTAAGTCTAACTCTTTGTTACCCTATTTAGGGGTTTCTTTGCAAAAATATTTGGAGTAGTTTGTTATTTCTTTCTCTAGCTCATTTTACAGATGAGGAAACTAAGGCAAACAGGACAAAGACTTGCCCAAGGTCATGTGGTTAATTCAGTATCTGAGGTTGGATTTGAACTTATAAAGATGAGTTTTCCTAATTCCAAGCTCAGTGCTCTATCTATTGTACCACCTAGCCACCCTATCATTCTATTGCTCTAGCCACTAAAATATATATCCAACTTTGTTTTTAAAATGTGCTTTCAGGACTCTTGTCATAATGATGGAGAAATGGACAGCCAGTCACATGGAGTAGCATTCTTTTTCTTAGGTCTGTCCCCAAAGAATTATGGGAATTCAGTTACTTAACTCCTCCTACTTTTCTGTTTTTCTGTTCATAAGATGGCATCATGAGGTTATAGAGTCAAACAATCTTAGTGTTGAAAGGGCCTTTAGAGGTACTAGTTTATCCTGTGCCTCAGCAGTAAATCTTTCTACACTGTCTCTGACAAGTGATCATTCAACCCTCAATGGAAGGTCTCTAGTGACAGAGAGTCAACTATTTCCCAAGGTAGCCCATTCCACTGATAGAAAGCTCCAATTATTAGGAAGTTTTCCCTTACATTGAACGAAGATCTGCCACTCTAATTTTCATCAATTGCTTCTGGTTTTGTCATCTGGGAATAAGTAGAATAGATTTAATCCTTCTTCCATGGGACAGCCCTGCAAATACTTGACGAAATCTGTCAATTCTCTGCTACCTCAACGAGTCTGTTCTCCAGGATAAATATTCTTTAATCAGTCTTCATATTGCACACTCTCCAATCTCTTTACCATTTTGACTGCCCTCTTTTGACATTATAGCTTATCAATATCTTTCCCCAAATTTATCTCTTATAGTCAGACACATATAACCTGAACAGGGCATGGTACAATGAAAATGTAGAAATGTAACCTGCCTCATTCTGAACATAACTTCTCTTTTAAGGTAGCTTAAAATTATCATGATCTTTTCCAGTTAATATATCCAATTTTCGACTCTTATTGAGCTTGCAGTCCACTCAGACCCTCTAGATCATTTGCAGATGAGCTGTTTTCTAGCCATATTTCCCTTACAATATTTTCTTGAACCCATTTAGAATATGAAATTTATCTCTGTTAAATTTAATCTTATTATAGTTGGTCCATGCTTCCAGCCTGTGGAAAACTTGCCATAACTTGATTCTGTCTTTCGACATGTTAGTTACCTCGCCCTGTTTTGTGTCATCTACAAATGTGATAGCGGTGCTATCTACCCTTCATCTGGAACATAGCCAACAACAGATCCCTGGGGCTCTGTACTGGAGACCTCCCTCTAGATCAATATCAATTTATTATTCATCACATTTTTGTTTAATCAGTTTCCTGTCTGGTCCCCATTTGGCTCCTTCTTACTTCCCAACTCAGATATGAGAAATAAACCAAGCTGAATATAATCATGGACAAGTCAGTTTAACCTTGAATGTCCTTAATTTCCTCATTTGTAAAATATAGATACGGATTCGTATACTCCCTACATACCAGCTATCTTTTACAGTTCTCTGGATTTGTTGTGAGGAAAATGTTTTGAAAACATTAAAGTGCTCTATAAAGGTGTTATAATAATGATTATTATTATTTTCAGTAAACAGAGTTCTTTGGGAAAGCAATCATGGTATATAATGAGTGGTATTATCCCTCTCATCAGCAGTGTGATATATCACCTAAAGTGTTAATAGCAGTGATAATAGTTGTCTATTTGTTTTTAAAAGTATATGCCTCTATGAGACAATTACTACTTAATACAACTTAGTTGGTCTTGGAATCAGATGAGAGCTGGATTTGAATCCCATTTCTGATTTTTACTGATGGGTGACTGTTAGAAGTCACAGTCTCTCTAAGCCTCAATTCCCTCAGTTAGCGAGAAGGGAAACTCCAAGGCTTCTTCCTGTCTAGAGGCTTATAGGATGCCACTTTCCTCAAATACAACCAGGGAAGAAATGAGGAAGAGTGTGATTTGAAATCTGCAAAATGCTTTCCATCTACTTTCTCGTTTGAACCTCTAAACGAATCCATGAAGATATTATGATCCATATTTTCCACATGAGGAGACTGAGGCCATCATCACCTCAAATCTGGATTATTGTGAAAGCCTTTTTCTGAATAGTCTTTCTGCCTAGAGTCTCTCTCTGTACTACCATCCATCCAAAGTGGTCATCCCAAGATGTACGCCCAATCCTGTCACTCCTCTATAAAAGAACTCAAATGACTATCTACTAGGTTCAAGAATAAATAAGAAAACTTGGAGATCTCCACAAGCTGGCACCTTCCTCTCTACTCTTTATTCCCCCCCCATGTGATGTGGGCTGAAACATCCCCCAAAACCTGCCAAGCATCTCTAAACGATCAAAAGAACACCGAAACAATAAGTAGCTGATTAGATTTCTTTCAGGTAAGACATGGGCTACTTAGGTTTACAATTATGAGAAAACCCCTCACATCAATCTTTAGACATAATCTCCGTTCTTGGTTGGGGGAGACTCTGAACAGCAAGTACAGGTGCTTTAGTGGCCCATTCACTGGACTAGGTTCAAACCATGCTCTATTGTCATACTCACTGCCTTCCTTAGGGTCTGCACAGAAAATAACAAAATGTATCCTGGGGTGTTTAATATAATATTAACTACTATTTACAGTGTGGTTTTCACCCATCCCCCGGGGTGGGCAAACACAATGAATCTTGGGTAAAGCCACACAGACCAAGGTGGACCATGGGTAAAATGACATCAGTTCCTTGGCAACACAGGGCAACTGTCCAAACAAATGACCCTTTCCTTAGGAACTAATCAAGATTAAAAGCATTCCTGAAAATCCCTACCTACTCTTTATCTTTGTTTACCACAATACTAGCTAGTTAACTATCTATAGACACTCTGTTACTATGTTCTCTTATAATAAAGACTGTTGCTTCACAATGGAGTCAGTCTGAGCTGTCACCTAGTTCTTTGGCTTAGACCCCAATCAGCATTCTCCACATCCTATCTACTATATGAAGGGCTGTTAGGTGACGCAGTGGATAGATGGCTGGACCTGTAGTCAAAAAGAGCTGAGTTCAAATCCAGCCCCAGACATTTAGTAGCTGTGTGACTCTAAGCAAGACACTTCACCCTGTTTGCCTCAGTTTCTTCATCTGTAACATGAGCTGAAGAAGGAAATGATTAACCAGTCCAGTATCTGTGCCAAGAAAACACCAAAGAAGGTCATGAAGGCTAGACAACAACCACAACAATGTATACTCCTTGGGATGCTGGCATTCTTGTTATTTCTTGAGAAAGACACTCCCTAATTCCATTCCATTGTACTAGCAGCTTTCCCTTATGTCTGGAATGCTATCCTTCCTCATTTCAGGCTCCTAGTTTCCCTGGCTTCCTTCAAGCCATCTGAAGTCCAACTTTCTGAAGGAGACCTTTCCCAGACCTTTCCCCCATATTAATGCTTCCACTCAGAGATTACTTTCCATTTGCTCTGCATTTAACATACTTGCCTTCCCCATTAGGGTGGCAGATCTTTGAAAGCAAGGACTGAATTTTTGTTTTCTTTGTATCCCCAGCAGCTTAGCACAGTCCCTGGCATAGAGTAAGCTCTTAACTAATTCTTATTGCTTGCCCAACTGACAAGAGAGGTGAAGGAACTTCCTTCCCCAAGGCCAGGCAGCCAGTCAGAGGCAGTGATGGGATGTGAATCTGGGTCTAGAATTCAGTAGCAGTCAGGACATGGAATTATACAGCACTTAGCACAGTGCTTGTCACATAGTAGGCACTTAAAATGGTTTTTGACTAATGCATGGCCCCTGAACATCAGTCCATTCTGGGAGCAGGGGAGGTGAAGGCAGAAGATTGAGAATACAAATGGGAACTGTGAGCCTAGATGTCCCTGCTTCTGAGAAGGGCCATTCTCGCTGCTTGCTGGGAAGAAGGTGGTAGCTATGCTGTTGCTGCTACTGAGGAATTTCTGTATATGGCTGCTATGCCCCATATGGTGGAGGAAGGCTGACCTCCTCTGGGAATAGCTTGGCTTCTCTAGCCCTATTCCCTAATGGATTTGCACAGTGTTGCAAAGATGCACTTAATTTGCCATGGAAAATTTTAGGAAAAGATCTGAAAAAAAAAGCACTAAACAAGGTATGTAGATCTATAGGGAATTAGCAGAAATAATATAAAACCCAAAGAAGTATTATCTCATGGATAAGTGGCCAAAGGATATGAATGAATGAATGAATGAATGAATAAAAGAAGACATAGCACTTAGAGTTATGTACTATGCTAAGTGCAGGGATAAAAATATAAAATGGAGACAGTCTCTGCCCTCAAGGAGCTTACATTCTAATGGGAGAAAACTACTCATATATGAGTGGCTTCCAAAGGGTGTTATAGCCAGAGAAATCACAGGTTTAGTGACTGGTGCGTGTTGTACAGTTCCTATAGATTTAGGACCAAAAGGCCATGCATTCCAACCCTTCATTTTACAGATGAGTAGAGGCTGAAAGGTTGTTAAGTATTCTGGGCCACACCAGAAGTTTCTGAGGAAAGATTAGAACTCGGGTCTTCCTGATTCCATTACCAGAACCCTATGCACTGACAGGGTAGGATGAGAGGGAAAAAGTGACCAAGCTTTTTTTTTTCTGATGTATTTTCTTCCTCTGCTACTCTATGCAGTCTTCTACCACTAGATTTTAAGAAGACAATTTTCTTCATTTTATCATGTAACTCTCCTCCTGACTTTTCTGTTTTGAAAAAATGCTGTTATTTTATGTTAATTATTGTTGTCAGAAGCAGTTTGAAACTGGACTCACTTCATACTTACCAGGGGAGAACAAAGAGTTAAAGAGTTGCTTGAGTGTAGAAAGGATTGACTTAGTAAACACTCATGTCCAAGCAATTTTTCCTTCCTTCCTTCCTTCCTTCCTTCCTTCCTTCCTTCCTTCCTTCCTTCCTTCCTTCCTTCCTTCCTTCCTTCCTTCCTTCCTTCCTTCCTTCCTTCCTTCCTTCCTTCCTTCCTTCCTTCCTTCCTTCTTTCCTTCCTTCCTTCCTTCCTTCCTTCCTTCCTTCCTTCCTTCCTTCCTTCCTTCCTATCTTCCCTGGGCTATTGGTGCAGAACTAATAGCTTTTTCAGACATCTTGATCTTCTTAGAGGGATAGGAATAGTATTTTGTGTTGTTAGCACCTGCATAGTCTTTCCCCCTCAGTTCATAAGTCTATGTCACAAACCTGAAACTTGAAAGGAAAGGACATTTTAAAAATGTAAGTATCTCCTTTGAGTCCCTTGAAAATCACCATTCTACCTATCCTTTTCTCTATTGCTTTTATCAAAAACACAAAAGGAGCCTGCCTCTAAGCAGTTTTTTGCTCTAAATAGCAAGGAGTTGCTAAAGGATTAAAAAATGGAAAAAGCAAAGTTCTATTTACTCTAAATACTGCTCTTTAGTAAGTGGGGATTAAAATTTAAAGAATGAATGAAGTTTGCTAAGGGTGATGATGGAACAGGATCTGGAGGCTTATATAGTTTTTTCTCTTCATCCCATTTTAGCGTGAAAATATTTTGGAAGACATGAATATGATAATTTAAGTATTCAAATCATTTATTTCACAGAATAGAGTCTATAAATGGAAAATATTCATAAAATATGGATTTGAATTACTCCATGCAAATCTATACTGATCAGAAGCTTTATGTCCAGTTCTGGTGGTTATTTCTATAGCACAAAACATTCTTTCATGTTCACCAATACATTCCTACACTCTGCTATCCCTTTAAACTATTGCCTATCTCTCTCAGCATCCTCTTTTACAAATCCTTATCTTTCATTCTTAGAATCAATATTATGTATTGATTCCAAGGCAGAAAAGTTGTAAAGGCTAGGCAAAAGTAGTTAAGTGACTTGCCCAGGGTCACACAGCTAGGAAGTGTCTGAGATCAAATTTGAACCCAGGACCTTCTATCTCTAGGCTTGGCTCTCAATTCACTGAACCACCTAGGTGCTCCCTCTTATCTCTTTCAATGAATACCTTCTATAATAAGAAACTCATTGGCAGTATTTCTCTACCACTCACTCATTCTTCAGTCATGTACTTCTCTTTCCAAGACTGCCAAAAATCTCTCCCTAGAATTATATTTATTTATGCCTTTTATTGTTATGGAACACTAATTTTTCAAATATAGCCTTCCCTATCCCCTCCCCACTAAGACATTTCTTTTATTTTTTAAAATATCCATCTTAGAATAAATACTGTGTGTTTGTTCTAAGGCAGAGGAGTGGTAAGGGCTAGGCAATGGAGGTTAAGTGACTTGCCTAGGGTCACATAGCTAGGAAGTGTCTGAGGTCAAATTTGAACTCAGGACTTCCAGTCTCTGGGCCTTCCTCTCCATTCACTGAGCCACCCAGCTTCCCCCAAGACATCTCTTTTAAACAAAATTAAAACAACAAAGAAAAGGAGTTCAGCAAAAGCAATCAACACACCAATCAGTTCTGATGGATTATGCAATATTAAATACATATACTTCTCTACTTCTCTACCTAATGCAATGAAGGAGGGAGGCATATTTTCTCAACTCTTGTCTAGGACCACATGTGGTCATTGTAAATGATGGCATTTGGTTTAGTTTTATTGTATTTTTGTAACCATTGGGCATGTTGTGTTCCTGTTCTCTGAATTCCTATTCTTGTTTCTAATGCTACAAAATTATATCATGTGCCGTCTCTTGTTTAGTCATATCTTAACTCAGGGGCAACTGGTAAGCCCCAAACTCCTTGGTGTATTTG
Organism: Monodelphis domestica; assembly: GCF_027887165.1. NCBI lineage: Eukaryota > Metazoa > Chordata > Mammalia > Didelphimorphia > Didelphidae > Monodelphis > Monodelphis domestica. The sequence continues at coordinate 41,844,502 of NC_077228.1, read as the reverse complement.
AGGGGTTAAGGTATTTCAGAATAGAAAGAGAGAGGGAAGAGTGGAGACCTCTCTTCTCAAAGTGGGGTTCAGGGGATGTTTAAGGTTGGCTCAGAGAGAGGGGAGGGGGTTTGGAGATTTTCCCCCTTCTGCCCTCCCTCCTTCACTAAGGCTGCTCTCCCAGATTCTTCCATACCTCTTGTTTCCCCTCCACAAGGGTCTCCCCTTGATCTGTTCATTCACACTTGATTCACAGCTTGGGGAAAAGATAACTATTTTAACGTCATCTCAATCAGGGAAATACAAAGAAATAACTAACAGGGAAAGAAAGACCTTGACAGCATGAGCCCCCTGAGAGAAAGTCAGGTTGACTCACCCTGGGTTTGGCCCTTTGGCCACAGTTCAGACTCAGGGCAACAGGAGCCAAAATAAAGTCAGACAGAGATTTAAAATGTCTTTCTCAAGTTTCCTCTTCAATAGTCTTTTCAATTGAGAAATGTTGGGGGGAAAGATTTCCATTCACAGACAGGAAAAAGCAAGTAAACCTCAGGATAGTCTTTTTCAGCCTTCTCTCTTTGACTTCTCCCAACTGAGAGACCAACTCCTCTACCAGCCAGAATCTTCTCCTCCTCCAGATTCCAAACTCCCGGGACCCCTCCCCCATTGAGGTGATCAGTTCCACACACTCTTCAGCCTGGCACTTTTCTTATGTGCCAGCCTCTGTCACATTGGTGAATAAGGAGGGTGTCTAAGAGTTTAAAGACTTCCCCTGAAGGAATGGGTGGATGAAAACAATTTGCTCTAATGGCCATGAAAGTGGCTGAAACGGGGACTGTGGAGTACTTAGATGCTAAAGTCGTCCACTGCATCCCAAGCCATTGCCAGTCATCCTGACTTTTGTTCTGCTCCTGGACTTTGATGACTCTGGAAGAGAGAGAGAGGCTGACAATTTTGTGCAGCTTTGCATAACTTAAATCCCATTCAAAAGCAAGTTGAGAGATCATTCATCATCCACTATTGTACCCCAACATTGTGATATAATTGGTCCTCTGAAAACAAAGGCTGAACAACAATTTGTGGACAACTGCTTTGGCTCTAATTCTTTGTAATCACAGATATATTTCTATGAATATTTTGGCATCTTTAGGAATTTCCTTTTTGTGTTGGATCTCCTTGGGTATGTGCTTAGCAGTGAGTTATCTGGGTCAAAAGATATAGACATTTTAGCCAATTTTTTAAAAAATCGTAATTCCATATTATTTTCCAGAATATTTGGACTAATCTCCAGCTTCACTGAGTATTTAAGTGTTTATGTTCCTGCAGTCCTTCCAACATTAACTCTTTCCCATTAATTAGACCAAAACCTACATTGTTTCTCATTTTTCGGCATTTTGCTAGGTATATGTTGAAACATCAAGAAATTGTGGGATCATGAATTTAGAACTAGAAGAGATTTTGGAAGCTACGTAGTTCAATTCTCTCAGTTTACACATTGGGAATGGAGACTAAGAGAGATTAAGTGATTTGTCCAAGGACACACAGCTAGTATTTGAGGTGGGATATGGTTTTCTTGATTTCAGGAACCACAATCTATTCATTAGAAAAATCTTACCTCCCCAACTAGCTATTGTGATGTACATTTCTTTTATTATTAATGGTTTGGAGTGCTCCTTCAAATGTTGTTACTTTGCATTTCTCAGTTGAGAACCATATCCTATTTGCCATCTTAATGCCCCTGTTCCTGTGCTGGGTGACCTTGGGCAAATCACTATCTCTCTGCAATCTCAGTTATACAGTGAACTCAGTGGCCTCTACAGTCCCTCCCTACTCCAAGTCTGTGATCCCATAGTCTCTGACTTGGCACTACAGCCCCTTTTCTGGGACTTTGCATCTGCTTGGTAGCACTCATCAGATTTGGTCCATGACGTTTTCCTCTAGGTGCCCATCCCCAACCCCTTCTACCTCTAACTTTAAGAACAGCAATCAAATCAACTCTACAATTTCTGGAAAGCACAAGTCAATCAAATGTCCTATAACTTCAGAGACCATCCCTGCAATTCCCCTCAGAGAACTGTCCCTACCTGATTACCACTCATCTTCCTGTGCTGCTGCTCCTCTAAGAATTTGAGCTGACTTGCTTCTTGTGTTATGTCCTCAATGTTCAGCACAATCTTTGGCACATAGCAAGAATTTAATGAATACTTTTCATTCATTCATCTATACTCTCCTTTATAAAAAAAAATTAAAACCCTTATCTTCCATCTCACAGTCAATACTGGGCATTGGTTCCAAGACAGAAGATCGATAAGGGCTAGGCAAAGGGGGTTAAGTGACTTGCCCAGGGTCATGTAGCTGGGAAGTATCTGAGGTCAGATTTGAGACCATGACCTACCTCAATCCACTGAGCCACTTAGCTGTCCCTCAAATATCCTTTGAACACTTATGCATAAGATAATGACCATGTCTTATATTTGTGTCCTTATGTACCTTGGATATCATATCCCTACTGGTGATAATTAAGGTAAATAATCCCCCTCCAATGGACAATTTTCCTTCCTTATCCAAGCTATAATAATCTTTTAAAAATTTCAATTTAATATAATAAACACTATCTAATTTATCCTTTGCTAATAAATGAATGAAAATGCATTTATTAGGTATTTTACTATGTGCCAAATACTATACAAAGCATTGATAGTATAAATAAAAATCAGGATGATCCCTGATCTCAAGGACATTTTATATATATATATATATATATATATATATATATATATATATATATATATATATGCATATATATATATATATATGAGACATACATATATCTCTCTCATATACATGTATTTCTCTCTATAAATATATGCAAATGAGACATATGTATATATTTCTGAGACACATATCTCTCTCATAGGTATATATTTCATTTAGCTCTGTGAATAAAGTTCTATGCAAGGTGATGGAGCAGGTAGAGTGCTAAGCCTGGAGTTAGGAAGACTCCTCTTTTTTGAGTTCAAATCTGACCTCACACACTAGTTGTTTGTGTGACTCTGGGAAAATACTTTAACCTGTTTGCCTTAGTTTCCTTATTTGTAAAATGACCTGGAGAAGGAAATGGAAAACCACTTCAGTATCTTTGCCAAGAAAACCTCAAATGAGGTCACAAAGTGCTTAGCATAACTGAGAAATGACTGTACAACAATTACTCTGATAGGACTTGAATCTCCTCCTCCTCTCCTTTTCTTCTCTTTTCCCTGTCATCTCATCATACCTATGGCCTGACAGCACTTCTCCAGTGCCTGAGAACTAGTAGTATCTTTTCCCCTGAAATGTTCCATGTCCCTGAATGCCTCAAATTTAATCTTCCATCTTTACTAATATCAACTCAGAAGTACCCATAATAATAAATGAATGAATGGGAAAAAAGGAGCAAATTTGCAAATAAAAATGTCCTCTTAAAGATCACCAAAGATTTTGTAATTTTCAATAACAATGGCCTTTTCCCATTTCTCTTCTCTGTTCCATGTGACATCCCTTTTTCTTGATGCTCTATTTGTTTGGCTTCCAGAAGGACATCTTTTTGGTTTCCCCCCTGCTTTCATGACTATTCTTTTTTGTCTCCTTTGATTCTTTCTTCCTCCTCCTCCTCTACATGTGGATATTTCCCAGAGTTCCATCCTTGGCTCTCTTCTCATTTGCCTTTACACTCTATTTTGGTGATCTGATTCACTACCTTGGCTTTAGTCACTTCTATGCAAATGATTCTATGTTTTTATCTTGAGTCTCTTCTGAACATGAGATTCAGCTTTCAAACTGCCTACTAGATATCCCTCTTTCATGTGTTGATTTTTTTTGCATCAGTTTTTTCTCCATTTTGTTCTATTTATACTTTCTGTTTAGTACAGTGCCCCCTCAATAGTAAGTACTTAATAAATTCTTGTTGAACTGTAATTGCTTTTAAAAATTTCCTGAGATTTATTCCCATGTTTGCTGGGTCACTTAAGCTCTATGATGGGTTCCCTTCAGTGGTTCCCCCAGTCTTAGATAGTAGAACTGGTAGAATACAGATCCTCTTGGTTTACTCTACTGGTTTTTCTTCTAAAGCAGAAGTTAGGAATTGCAAAATATAAAGTTGGTAAATGAGAGGGTGATAAGTTTCACCAGGGTGGGACATTTATTTCTTACGTGTCCTCGGGCAAATCTATTGGGTGTGTTAGGTATTCAGAGAAAATATTGGGATAATAAAAGACTTTGAGTTGATTCTCCCTAAATGTGGATGAATGGAAAGAATTAGAAAAGAGGACATTCAGAGGGGACATTACTATCTTTAAGAATTTGAAGGAATGTCACTTGCAAGAGGGATTTAGGTTTAGTTTGTTTGACCCTAGAGGGGTCAGAAAAGAGTGACTAATAATAGGTGAAATGAACAAAGAGATAGAGTTAGAAAACTATTCTAATAATTGATTATAATTGCCCTACAGTGGAATGGACTGTCTTGGAAAGTAGTTGTTTCCATGTACAACCTATATCGTATTAACCTGCCATATTGGGAAGGGAAGAGGGGTAGGAGGGAGGGAGAGAATATGAATTACAAAATATCAGAAAATGTAGATTAAAAATTACACTGACATATGATCTGGAAAAAAGGAAGCTAGTTGTTTCTTCTTACTTGGAGACAACTTGATTGTTGGAGATCCAACAAGGATGACTTCTCAGGTATGCTGTGGAAGGGATCTTTTTATGGTTAGTGGTTTGACTAGCTCTTGGTTGAAAGTCGCTTCCAGCTCTGACATTCTGTGGTCCTGTATATTAGTAAGCAACATCTTTCCATACCTTCTGTACTCATCCCTAAATGCCAATATTTCTTGATTAGTCTGCACTTCAGAATGGCGAGTTATATGGCAACTACATGGGCAAAAAGCCCAACACCCACCCAGCTCCTGAGAAGAAAAATGAATCCATTGGCCTCCTCGGAAAGTTGTAGCTTTAAGATTAATCTAACTCTGTTTCTAACCTATAAAACAGAACTAATTACAGAATTCAAGGCTTTCTAACATTTTTTAGGTGCCTTGATGGGAATGTGTTGAAATAAATACAAACATTGAGATAAAACAACCATTTTAATAGTATTAACTCTGCCAATTAATGATAATGGAAGAGCCGTCCAATTAGCTAAATCGCTAATAGTTTTATCAAGCAGAGGTTGGTAATTTAAAGCAAACAAATTCTTTCTAATTTTATCCACTTGCACACCAAGATATTTAAAGGATAACAGGGGATCCAATAAAGCGTATTGCTCAAGTAGGGCTATATTTAAATCTCCTAATGGTGATAACAGAGTGTTACCCCAATTAGCCAGGAAACCTAGGCAGTCAGTAAATTTGTCCATAACATCCATAATTTGGGGTAAAAATAAATGAGAAAATAAGAAAGGTGCTGCTTGTGATCATTAGGTTGGTTATTGCTGTCGATTTGGAAAATAGAAAGTGACCTAATATTAGGGCTTAATCTGACCCCTTCCAACAACACAGCAGTAACTCTGCATTCACGTGGTCAACTAGAGCACTTCTTTAAACCCTCTTCCTTCCTTTTTTTTTTAACTGATGTCTTTTGTTATTTATACTACAATCATTTCCTGATATTCCTCCCACCCCATATAATCCTCTATTTAACAAAGAAAAAGAGTTGAGCAAAATCAACCATATCTGAGAACATATGCCACATTCTGTTCCGATCATCTTCCTGTCTCTTCTTCCCATCTCTATTGAGAGAAAGAAAATGAATTTGTTATTCTGTTTTCTAGAGCTAGACTTGGTCATTGCAATTTGAGTTTGTTTGAGTTTTGGTGTCTTATTTGGTTGCATTTCAGTCATTGTATGTATTGTTTTCTTGGTTCTTCTCTGATTTGGATCATATGATTCTTTCTACCTTTCTCTTAATTTTTCATCTTCAATTGATTAATCAATCCATCAATAAGCATTTATTAAGTGCCTATTATGTGCTAGGCACAGTGCTAAGTGTTGATATAAAAAAAGAGTTTGTCAAAGACAGTCTAGGATATCAAGAATATACAACTCCTCCTAACTGAGGAGACATATAAGCAAACACAAATAAAGCAAACCACATACGGCTAAAAAGGAAATAATTAAGAGAGGGGAGGCACTGGAATTAAGAAGGACTGCAGCAAGAGGGATGCAGTACCTAGGTGGCTCAGTGGGTTGAGAGTCAGGTCTAGAGATGGGAGGTCCTGACTTTAAATTTGGTTTCAAATACCTCCTAGCTATATGATCTTGGGCAAGTCACTTAACTCCCATTGCCTAGCCCTTACTGCTCTTCTGCCTTGGAATCAATACACAGCACTGATTCTAAGATGGAGGGTAAGGGGTATAAAAAAAAGAAATAGGGGCTGGGGAAGGCTTCCTGTAAAAGGTAGGATTTTTGGTAGAATTTAAAGGAAGCCATTGAGATCAGTAGTCAAAGGAGGAAGTAGAGTAATTCCAGGGATGTGGGACAGTCAAGAAAATTCTGGGAGCTGAAATCTGAGTGTCTTGTTTGTGTAACAGCCAGGAAGTGTGAAAGTATTTCATTGTGTTTATATACCACAATTTGTTCAGCCATTCTCTAATCTAGGGCACATGGTTTTTTCTTGTTTTTTTTTGCTCCCACAAAAGGATGTAATGACCCATTTTAGGAAAGACCTTCTCCCTCAGCATCTCAAGAGACATTGTCATTGTGTTAACAGTATAACATATTCTCCTCAAGTACAGATGTTCTCGTGTCTATCTTTATGTCCCTAGAACCTATTAAAAGGGCCTGGCAAATAGTTGGTATTTAATAAATGCTGCTTAAATGGATTTGAACCTGAATGAATAAATGAAACATTTGATTTTCTAGATATAGATCCAGTGATAATTAAGATAATAAATTGTATAATTTTGGGAAAAAAACTAGAAGGATCAAGGCTTTTTATTATACAGAATATTCCATTAAAAGAAACAGTGAATTTAGATGCCAATCATTGTATTTTTAACTTCATTGTCTTCCTTGCTTCCTTCCTTGCTTCCTTCCTTGCTTTCTTCCTTGCTTCCTTGCTTCCTTCCTTCCTTCCTTCCTTGCTTCCTTCCTTCCTTGCTTCCTTGCTTCCTTCCTTCCTTGCTTCCTTCCTTCCTTGCTTCCTTGCTTCCTTCCTTCCTTCCTTCTGTCCTCTGCCATGCTGCTGTTGAGATTGCTTGATCTTGGGTAAACTTACTAGCACCTCTCTAGGCACAATTCTGTCTCAAGATTCCTCCAAGTTACTCAGGCAGGATCTTCCCTCTGTCATTAACCATTAAATCCCAAAATGAATCCCATCTATTTTAATCCTACTAGCCTCAGTTTCCTTATTTACCAAGTGAGTGCCTTGATGAGCTATGAAAACTTTACTAGCTCTAAAATATTTCCAATTTTCGTAGAGAAGAATGTTTAAATTTCAGATTATAGATTTATTCATGCTACATTTATAGATTATATTTGTATATATTTATTACACTTAAATCTCTGATTATAATCAGAAGCTTGATTCCCAAATAAATATCCTTCAGCACAGTAGAAAAGAAGGAATATTGAGCATGGGTTCCAAAATTGCCATTACAAGTTACTTTTTGTGTGGCCCTGGACAAGTAGTTTCTTCTCTTTTTTGTCCCAATATTTCTGACTTGAAAAATGAAGGCATTGGAATAGGTGGCCTCTGGTGTCCTTTCCATCTTTAAGCATATTGTAGTATAAAAAATATAGCCCTTTTTGTCAAATGATGCCTTCTCTAGTGTGGGGAGGGCAGGAAGGGAGAAAGATACTTAGAACATTTAATGTAAAAAAAAGATAAGTAAATAAATTTAAAAATAAAAAAAAACAAAAAAAATATAGCCCTACAAGTCAGAAACCTGACCTGGGTTCTTGCTTCAATCCTGGTCCTTTCTGGCTGTATGATTATAGAAAACTCTGAATCTCAATTTTTTAACTGAAGGTGACATCTCAGTCCTCCCTGTTCTGACCTTATGATTCTATGATACCATTGCTCATGTCAGATAAAAAATACAGTTTTTGAAGGATAACAACAAATTCCTCTGCCCCTGGAGGCAGTGGGTTATTGTGGGCACTGGCTCTGGGGTCAGAGGATCTGAGTCTCATTCCTACTTTGCTGCTTTCAATCTACCTTACCTTGGGTAAGTCACTTACCATCCCTAGGTCTCAGTTTCCTCATCTGTAAAATAAGTGGATTGAACTAGATGAGCTTCCAGAACCTTCCAGCTCTAAATTTTGGACCTTCTGTTCCAGGAATATTTTCTCACCAGGTCATCCACTAGGAAGGAAGGGATAGATCTAATTCTAATTTGGTCTAATTTGGGTGATAGTTGACCAGCACCTAGAACTTTTAAAATCCCTAACACATGTGACATGATGAGCATGATCCCATTGCAAATGACCAATTGAGAGAACAAATGTCCCATCAACACTCCTGTGGGCTATAAATATAAGGAGTGAGCCGTGCCTGGGCACTCGCTTCTAAGTCTCTCACTGCAGTTCACAGCTGCACTGGCACCATTCCTTGGCTACTGCCCTGGAGCCCAAATGGAATGCTCTTTGCCACGGGTCTGGTTTTCATTTCCCCAATGTTGTCACACACCATGAGTGGGAACAGGACCCTTGTCAAAGGCTCCTAGCCCTCTCGCATGTGAGTTCCTTTCCAGAAGAGAGACAGGAGGAGAAAGTCAAAAGGAGTGACTGACGTTGATCTCGTGACAGCTATGGTGCACTAGACTTTCCACTGTTGTCCATGGATTTGCCAGTCATCCCTAGATCAACTCAGAGGGGTGGAACCCTGCATGACACAACATGGACGGGGCAGGCATGACTTCACAATCAATTGTTACCTAGACAAAATCCTCAGGCTTCAGCCAAGCATCTGAAGCTCTCCAGGAGCTGCCTTCTCAGGCTTATTTCAGATAATTCCTCTTTTCGAAATTCTCTGTTCTAGTCAAACTGACCTGATCTCTAACAATCAATCAACGAACAAGCAGCTACAACATGCCGGGAATGCATGCTTATCCCTGGTGATATGAGGAAAGGCAAAAATAGTCCCTGCCCTCTTGGAGCTTACAATCTAATGATGAGGGGGAAGAAAACACATATAAAGGCACCTAGAAATTGTATAGAGCCAAAAGAAACAGTGCAGAAAGTTCCAGAAGCTAGTGGAGGGGGTTGGGATTGGGAAAGGGCTTTTAAAAAATTCTCATCTTCTGTCTTATCTTCTGTCAATACTGTGTATTGGTTCCAAGGCAGAAGAATGGTAAGGGCTGCTGGGCAATGGGGGTTAAGTGACTTGCATAGAGTCATACAATTAGAAAGTCATTCATTAAAAAAAAAATCGGGGGGCAGCTGGGTAGCTCAGTGGATTGAGAGCCAGGCCTGGAGACGGGAGGTCCTACGTTCAAATCACATCCCAGCTGTGTGACCCTGGGCAAGTCACTTGACCCCCATTGCCTAGCCCTTACCACTCTTCTGCCTTGGAGCCAATACACAGTATTGACTCCAAGATGGAAGGTAAGGGTTTAAAAAAAAAATCTTACCTCCACTTCTCTACTAGCAGCAATGCAATGATCCAGGACAATTTTGAGGGACTCATAAGAATGCTATCCACATCCAGAGGAGGAACTGTGGGAGTAGAAACACAGAAGAAAAACAACTGCTTGATCACATGGTTCGATGGGGATAGGATTGGGGATGTAGATTCTAAACAATCACCCTAGTGCAAATATTAATAATATGGAAATAGGTCTTGATCAATGATACTTGTGAAACCCAGTGGAATTGTGTGTTGGCTACGGGAGTGGGGATGAAGGAGGGGAGGGAAAGAACATGAGTCTTGTAACTATGGAAAAATACTCTAAATTAAAAAATCCTTTCCTTCTGTCTTAGAATCAGTGCCATGTATTGGTACCAAGGCAGAAGAGCAGTAATGGGGATTAAATGACTTGCCCAAGGTCACACAGCTAGAAAGTCATTCCATATTTTTTTTTCCAAAAATCCTTACCTTTTGTCTTAGAATCAATGCTGTATATTGGTTCCAAGGCAAAAGAATGGTAGTGGCTAGGCAATGGGGGCAAAGTGGTTTGCTCAGGGTCACACAGCCAGGAAGTATCTGAGGTAAAATTTGAACCCAGGACTTTTTGCCTTGAAGCCTAGCTCCCAATCCACTGAGTCACCTATATGCCCCCATGAGAGAGGATTTTTGCAGAAGGTGGCATTCAAGTTGAGTCTTGAAGGAAACCTAGAGAGAAAAAATTCTGGGTACAGGAGAGTCAGGATGAAATCTTGGGGATGGGAGATGGAGTATTCTTTGCAAGTAGGTCAATATGTCTGGATGGGAGAGCTGGGGAAGGGTGTAAGAGGTGAAGCATGCAAAGAAGGATGCTAGGAAAGTGTAAGAAGACTGGAAAGGTAGGAAGGAGCCATCTTGTAAGAAGTTTGAAATGTTAAAAGACTATCTAGTCTGTGACTTTGCACAAATGGTCTCCCAAGTCTGGACCACACTATTTCCTCAACATCTTAGCATCTTTCAGAAACAACTATTCATATGCTGTCACTGCGTGAGAACTTCTGATCCCCTCCTTATTAACATCCTTTCCCTCGCAAAAGGGAATCTTTATAGACACTTTTTATTTACTTACTTGTATATGTTACCCTTCCTGCCCTCTAGTAGAATATAAACTCCCCAAGGGCAGAGATTGTTCCATTTTTGTCTTTGTGTCCCCCATCCCAAGCATGGTGCCCTGAATATGGTACATTTTTGGCTGAATTGGACTGCCCCCATCCAGGCGATCCTGGGAGTTTGCAGTCTGACAGCCTTCCCAAAGCCAGCTAGAATGCTTCAACCAGGGTTCTAGTCACGATTCAGTTATAGGAACGGAGATTCTGAAGGGGAAGGGACCTTCAGGGTCGCTGAGCTCAGCCCCCTGCATTGGAGAGAGGAAACTTCAGAGAGGCTGAGCAATTTGAATTTGAGTCAAGAAGGAAACCTGAGACTTCTGATTATTATGACTAAAAAGGGTCCCACTAATTATTACTAATAGCATTAGTAATAATCATATTAATTTGTATTAATAATAATGATAACAATAATATTTAACAGTTTTATAATACTTTAAGGTTTGTGAAGCACTTTACAAATATTATCTCATTTCATCTTCCTGACAACTCTTGGAAATTGATATTATTATTCCTCCCATTTTACAGATTTAAGAAACTTGCCTAGAGTCACATAGTTAATAAATCTGAGATGGGATTTGAACTCCAGGCCCTGAGGTCTAATCACTGAGTACCCCATTATTCAGTCATGTCTGACTCTTCATGACCCAGTGGATCAGCTGACCACAGGATTTTCTTGGCAAAGATACTGGAGTGGTTTACCATTTCCTTTGCCAGTTTTAAATAGGCACGGGTTAATTGACTTGCCCAGGGTCACACAGTTACTAAGTGTCTGAGGTCAGATTTGAATCCTGCTCTTTCTGACTCCAGATCCAATGTGCTAACTACTGCACCATCTAGCTACCCCTACTTGAGTATTTATCTACCTCAGATCCATCTACCAACATTGCTGTAAACTTAGCATACATAGTAGGTAAATGCTTGTTGATGGACTGACTCTACCATGCATGGGTTCCACACTCTATACAGAGGTGGAGAAGCAACATGGAATAGGAAGCTGGGACTGAATCCCACCTTTGCCTCTTACTAGCTGTGCCATAGCAACTCTCTTTATCATTCTAAGCCTCAGTTTCTCCATCTGTAAAATGGGGATGATAATACCTGTGATAGCTACACTATAATGTTGTCAGGAAATGTTTCTTTTTTAAACTTCAGAATCCTTTATAACTGTGATCTAGGCTAGACCTGTGATTTCATTGGTGTAGATAACTCTAAGTGGGAAACTCACTCGATTTATGTAAATCATCTCCAACTTATAGTTTTTGAGAGCTGTCTGAGGCACCAAGAGCCAAGGAGCCAAGGCAATAAGCATTTTAGTGCTTCCTATGCTCTATACTGGGCAATTAGGAGGTCCAGTGGATAGGGGGCAGGACCTGAAGTTAGGAAGACTCATCTTTGTAAGTTAAATCTGACCTCAAAACATTTCCCAGCAGTGTGACCCTGGGAAAGTCACTTTACTCTGTCTGCCTCAGTTTCCTCATCTGTAAAATGATCCAGGGAAGGAAATGGCAAACCATTTCAGTATCTTTGCCAAGAAATCTCCAAATGGAGTCACAGAGACTTGGACGTGACAGAGAAATTACTGAATGACAATTTGTCAGGCACTATGGTCAATGTTGGGGATTCAAATATAAGCAAGAAGAAAGATAATCCCTGTCCTCAAGGATCTTACATTCTAATGGAGGAAAACGTACAAAAGGGAGCCAAAAAACTGGTTTTCTATTTTTTTATTTTATATTATTTGTACATTGACAACACAGAGAGACATAGTATAAGCATCTGAAAAATCAGAAGCAGAGCCAGGAGGGGGATAAAGATTGGTCAGCCTGGGCATGGAGAAGGAATATTCTGGGTTAGAGTACAGCTTGAGTAGGTCACACAGCTGGGACATGAACCTAAATTGCACTGACTCCAATCGGATCTTTGTCGACCAAACTACAAATTAGAGTTATTTATTATTACACGAACCAAAGGGGACAAAAAATTCCCTTCTTTCTTTTGAAGTCCAAAGTCCAATTTCAAATTTGGGGACAGAATGACACAAAATGGCAATTACCCAGAAACCTAAGAAATTGAATATAAGAAATTGAAGCAAGATAGCATATCTCAGTGGTTAGAACATGCATTTAGAACCAGGAAAACCTAGATTCAAATCCTTCCTCAGAAACTTGCTAGCTATGCAACCTTGAGCTAGTCATCCTACTCCTATGAACCCCAGTTTCCTCATTTGTAAATGGAGAGAATCTTCCTTAGTGACCTCTAAGGTCCCTTGCAATGAAAAATCTATGATCTTGTGACTGGATCAATAACAAAAATGGAGGCAAATCTGAGTCTATTTATATAATCGCCGAATTTGAAATTTGCAAGAGACCTCCTTGATGAACTAGTTTAACATATATATGAAATATAATAGGTACATGCTTCTTCCTCTCTTTTCTCTTTCCATTTCTTCTTTCTTTCCTTTCTTGCTGAGTTTGGCTCTTTTTCACAAACTTCTCACTTTGCATCCCCCATCGAGTCCCCTTCATTTCATCTTATTGGATCATTGGCTCATAGACTGAGTTGGCAGGGACTTTAGAGGTTTTGAAGGGGAGTCTAACTCCCTCATTTTACATATGAGGAAACTGGTATCTTCCTATCAGGAAGGCTGAAGTGATGGGGAATGGGACACTTTAGGTTCTAGAGCATCCTGTACTTACCTTCTTTGACCCATAAGCCCTAAGATTTACTTCTCGGTTCCAAATTCTTGTTCCCCATTTTTTCTCATTGCCTCCTCTTTTCCATTTTGACTTGCATTGTTAACCACCCAGTTTAGACTTAGGGGAGAAGCCTGGCCTTATAACCTAACTATAGAAACTCTACCTTTTTCTACTAAATTACACTTAATTTCTAAGCTGCTTCTCCACTTCTGACTAAAGCTGTCATGTTCACAGATGCATTTTTATTTCTATTCTCTCTTTTGGATTTGACTTGGAAATAAGAGTCTTGTTTGAGCCAGCTAGAGTCTGCTTTCCCCACCCCTTAGTTCTGGGTGTCAGAACCTAGAATCTCAGGACAGGTATTTTTCGGTCCCATTTAGAGTTTTAGAGTTGCTCTCCCTCCCTCTTCCTCTCCCCTTATTCAGTTCCTTCACATAGACTTCAGATCTAAACCTTCCTCACCTTTGATTTGCCAGTTCTGAATCTGCCACTGCCTTCTTAGTCTGGTGATGCCTCTGCAAGCCAGGCTAAAGAGTTTGGGCTTTATTTGGTGGGTAATGGACCCATATTAAGAGCCACTTAATATTACTTTTTTTTTTTAGAAGAGTAGAGACATAGTCAGTCATAGTGGTCCCAGAAGAATATTAATCTGGTGTTGGCATTGAAAGTTGCATTGAAAGTTGAGGTAGGGCCAGTTAAAGACTGAAAATGAATTTAGTTTGGAGGTTCTGAAGCGTCTGGGCAGGAGCAAATGAGAGACTAAACTTGGAGTGGTGAGAACTGAGGTAAAAAGGAAGGGAAGGAAGAGAGAAGTATCACAAGGAATTATCTGTAGGATTTGGTGACTGGAAAAAGAGAAAGAAAAGTCAAGGCCCACTTTAATATTTCAAGCTTGGTGACTGAGAGAATGATCCTCCCTTGAGTAGATATAATTCATCTGTAAAGCAAGCAGGTTGTCCTGGGTAATCCCTAAGGTCCCTTTCAGCTCTGAAATTCTAGGATAAGAATCTTTTCATTAAAAACAGATTCTTATTTTGGGAACAGGTTTTCTATAGAGCCACTCCCCTGGGAGACAACCACAGTATGGTGGCTGAGAATATCAGCTAGGGAAGGATGAGAACTACCATATAAATAGTCACTTGTGCCCAGATTAGATGTTCTAAATTAGTTTGGAAAGGCATCACTCTCCCTCTGCTTTCATGACAATTATCTCTTGTCCTCTCCTTTAGAGGACCCATCAGACAAATGATCTTGTTTATCCAGGTGGTCCTTGGCTCCCCAAAGTTACACCAAGGGATTACAAACTCTGGGAGGTCCTACCAAACTGGAGTCTTCTCTCTCTGTTTAACTCCAGGGATAGACTTTTATGTCTTTTCTTACAGAATGAGCCCAGGTAAGTTTCAAGAGGTTCATCACCAGGTTGGTAGGAGGATGATGGGTATTTTAGCCACTGTTACTCTTCGAGTACCAGAGGAGCTACAACCTATGTCATGAACACCTCATGCCAATGAAATCCCAGTCCCTAGTAACCTGTTTATTTTCAGCAGTAGGGGGAGAACTAACACATCCATCATTTGAGGGGCTTTATTGCCCTCTTAGATTAGCTGCTTTCCCTCATTGCCCCCAGTCACTGAGTCCCTGTCACACTCTACGGTAGGGGCTGATTCTCTTCATGATGCCAGGCTACCTCTCAACCACACTCTAAGGAGAGCAATCTTATAGGACTCTTGGCTCATAGATTGAGTTGGAAGAGACTTTAGTGGTCTTGAAGGGGAGTCCAACTCCCTCATTTTACATTTGAAGAAACTGATGTCTTCCTATCAGGAAAGTTGAAGTGATGGGGAATGTGATACTATAGGTCATAGAACATCCTGAATTACCTTCTTTTACCCATAAGTCCTAGGATCTATTTCACCGTTCCAGCCTTTTGTCCCCCATTCCAATGATTTCAATGATATGGGAAACTCGCTTAATCAATGAAGGCACCTTATTCACAACTTCTCACCCAACAGACTCTTCAGTTCTACATCACCTCAGCCTACAATGGGGAGAGATTGGCTAACAAGGAGAGAGTTGATCTCAGAGCCACAAAGAACTTTGTGAAAAGTTCTTCTGCCTAGAAAATGAATTGGGTTTAAGTTATCTGGTTCAAATAATGTGTTTGTCTCCTCATTCTCCCTCAAGCCCTAGAAGGCTGTCACTCGCTCTGTGTCACATAGTCAGTAAATATTAAAAGTGGGACTTTGAATCTAGCTCTTTGTGATTCTGAAACCGACATTTTCCATAAGCAACCTATCTTTCCCCAATGCAGAGTGATGGGATAAGGAGGTTAAGAAATTGCAGGGGAAATGGGGATTGAAGGGGAAAGAAGAGACAAACCCACTGCTCTTGTGAGCTCTTACAAATGGAACCAGATAACGTGACCTAATTGGTTTTGTAGAAGGAAGAACTTTCCCCAAAGCTGGATATTTCTGAAACTGACCTTATTCTTCTGTGGCTTTTGGGTGAAAGACTAGAGAGGAATGATAGGAGTGGGAAGAAAACCGAATGCGGTAAGCCACTGTGAGCATGATGTTCCACGACTCTCAGCTCTTTGGTCCCCTGTGTCCATTTCAGTGCCTCCATGTCTTCTGTTGGCTAGGGGGAAGCCTAGGGGATTGTCTTGGGCCCAATCCCTGGGTTAAGTCTTATCTGTCTGTGGCTGTGAAGGGAAACAGCTCAGGGATTTAGGGGCATGAGCAGGTGCCAAGGGGGATTCACTGGCCAATGATGAGATGAATGCCTACAGGTTCAGCTAATTGCTGCCTGCCTGGTAGTTCCTATAGAAGCTAGTTCCCATCCCCTAAGGATGTGTTTGCTTTAGCACTAGTGGTAACCTCTGCCACTTAAGATGATACAGGGAAACAACAAAGGATTCTTTTTTTCCCTTGCATATTTTTAAGCTGTGGCTTTTCTGGAATAATACCAAATAGGAAATATATCAGTTTTGTATTTCATTACGATCAGGGATGCTTACATTCCATAGGATCATAGAATCACATAGAGCTGGAAGGGACCAGATAAACCATTTCATCCAACATTCTCATTTCATAAATGAAGTCTAGGGAAGTCATGGGACTTGCCCAAGGTCTCACATATTATAACTGTCATAAGTTCTCTGACATTAGATCCTGTGCTCATCCCATTGCACCAATGTCTTATTGCTGACATTTCTAAGCTTTGTTCTTGTGCTGATATGAAGCTAAAATGCTTTCTTAAAGTGGGTTTTTAAACCATTCTACATCTTTTTTTTTAAACCCTTACCTTCCGTCTTAGAGTCAATACTACATATTGACTCCAAGGTCAATATGTAGTGGTAAGGGCTAGGCAATGGGGGTCAAGTGACTTGCCCAGGGTCACACAGCTGGGGGTGTCTGAGGTCAGATTTGAACCTAGGACCTTCTGTCTCTAGGCCTGGCTCTCAATCCACTGAGCTACCCAGCTGCCCCCATTCTACATCTTAAAGGCTACCAGTGTGAGTGAGAGTTATATCAACCCCACTACTACTGTACCTGGGAATCTTAAAAAGAAGATATACATAAAGGTAAATGATCAATATACAGATAAATATGTTAAACTATTCTACATTTGATTCTCAGCCATTTTGCTATAATAAATTGTATTAAAAATCTTCCTAGCCAAAGCATAACTCCATGCACAATTAATTTAATATAGAACGTCTCTGAGGAAATATTAATAACTAGCATGTTCTGTATGGCTTTTCATGGATACAAAGAATTCCAAAATATACTTCTGAAGGTCAACAACACTAAAAAATATTTTATGATTTTTAGCAAACATTCACTAAATGAGGGGCAGTTGGATGACTCAGTGTATAGAGTGCTAGGTCTGGAAGATGGAAGATCTGAGTTCAAATATGGCCTTAGACACTTACTAGTTATGTGAATAATCTCTCTTTGTTTTAATTCATTGGAGAAGGAAATGGCAAATCATTCTTATATCTTTGCCAAGAAAATCCCAAATGGGGCCATGAAGTCAGATAGATGACTAAAAAATGGCTAAACACACATACACAATTAATTAATTGGATTACCATGCCATTTAACCAATTAATGTCGATTAGATTTTACAAATAGACATTTACCTTGAAGATGTAGTAAGAACAAAAGTATAGCGATTTCCCTGAACCATCTCTCCTAAAGAATTTTAGTCTCTGGGAAGAGTGGACTCAAATTTAATGCTGTTTCAACAAAACATTAGAGATCAAAGCATACAAATGGGCCCCCTTTGCCTAATGCATCCTCATTTTATCTACTTTTAGGCTACCTGCTGAAGGTTACTCCTTGTTTCTTGGGGTGCTGATGCTGAACTGGCTGTAAAATGTGGTACGAGCTTTACTTTTGGACTCATGGAATTCTACATGACTTGATTGAACTATCAACACTCTCAAGATCAAGCCTCTGATTTCTTTTGCCTAACAAGTGAATGTTAAGGCAAAAAACCTGGATCTGATATATATAAGGCTGCTTACTAACTTTGGAGGGAAAAGTTTCAAGGTCTTTCCGCTTGTAGAATTGTCTCTCACAGGCTGCCATCAACCAATAGAACTCTAACTCTCCCTCTCCCCCCTTCCCTCTCCCTCCCTCCCTTTCTCTCTCTCTCTCTCTCTCTCTCTCTCTCTCTCTCTCTCTCTCTCTCTCTCTCTCTCTCTCTCTCTCTCTCTCTCTCTCTCTCTCTCTCTCTCTCCTCTCTCTCTCTCTCTCTCTCTCTCTCTCTCTCTCTCTCTCTCTCTCTCTCTCTCTCTCTCTCTCTCTCTCTCTCTCTCTCTCTCTCTCTCTCTCTCTCCCTCCCCTTCCTCCTCTCTCCCCTCCCTTCTCTCTCCCCTACACAAAGCAGGGGATAAATAAACAAAGAGGCTAGGGTTGATTAAGACTCTCAACCCATTTCCCTATTTTCTGGCTCTGCAGATATAGTCAGTCAAGAAGTTCCTATTCACCAGATGGGTGAATCAATTATAGACTGTTCTATGCATGCTTCAAAGTCTCTCCAAGGTATTTTTAATCAGTCTTTCCAGCCTCTTCCATAGGACAAATTGCATCAGTAGCTCTTTGAACATACCTGTAGGAATTTGGCTCAGTAGAGAGTCCCTCATCACATACATAATAAACTTGACATGTAATCTTTCAAAACTATTTGTGATTCCTTCTCACTGTCCTTCTTCAATAACTTTTGTTTAGTTGACCCTTCACTATTATCTAGAATAGTGCCAGGCATTTGGTAGTTGCTTAAGAAATACTTGCTGGATTGGATTGGATTGGCTTTGAGTCAGCTGAGAATTCAACTTGGGAACAATTCCTGAGAATGTCAAGGAGACGAGTTATGCTCCCAATGTCCCAGATGCTCTGGTGGCTATGGAAGGGCAAACTAGCATCTCAGAATTATGGATTTAGAGATGATAGTTACCTATACAATTAGCCTTGGACCTCACACCTCAATACCTTAATTACCCACAGCCCCTCTGATTGGAGGGCCAGAGAACTGGAGGGTAGAAAAAAGGACTAGGGGTTCTACTACTAGAGGGCTACTAGAGCCACCATTTTTTCCTTTCTTACCAGCTGGATTCTCATCGGCTGGGAGTTTTCCTCTCCCTCCCCTTTTCAAATTCCTTTTGCATGTATTTTCTTCACCATCTAATTGTAAACACTTTGATGGCAGGGACTATCTTTTATATCTATATCTATTTTTATCCCTAATATTTACCACAATGCCTAGAGCATAGTAGGTGCTTAATAAATGTTTAATGGATGACTGATTTAAAGAGATTATTGAATCTTAAACTGAGGCTTAGAAAGATAAAGCCACTTGCCCAATGTCATGTAGGTAGTCACTGGAAGATATTATTCCTTGTCCTTTGACTCCCAGTCCAGACATCTTTTCATTGTACCATTTTAATACAGAGCCAGATGATCTGACCCAACAGGTAGCAACTGCCTTGGTGGTTCAATCAAGCTAACTTCTTTTACATTCCTCTGGAATGCTCAATAGACACATGGTTTCTTCAAAAAATATTTTCAATCTTGTTGATGTTTTGTTTGGCAAGAATTGGTTCTTTGAAGAATTCCACATGAACCACCAAGAATTTTTAATTTCAATTAGTGGTTTCACAGGTGCTTACCGGGGCTACAAATTAACACAGAGGGAAACTGTGCCCTGAGTATAGCTTTAATCTATTGATGGTGCTAGAAAGTGGTTGGTTATCATTACATAGCTATTGATTAATCAGGTAAACTCATAGGGAATAATAAATACAGATAGAGTGCCCCTTTGATGTATTTATATGATGAGGAAGGATTAGAACCCATATTAACAGCTGTATTGTAGCCAATTCTTTTCTTCTGTAATTTTTCTCAGACATCACAAGACATAGAGTCAGAAAGGTCTGAATTCAAATTCTCCTTCAGATACTTACTAGCTATGTGACTCTGAGCAAGTCACTTAATCTCTGCCTGCTTCAGTTTTCTTAGCTATAAAATGGGGATAGTAACAGCATCTGCTACCACTATCTAATTCATAAGTGGTCAAATGGTATGAAAAGTTCTCAAAAGAATTGCAAACTATTATAATCAGATGGAAGAATGCTCCAATAATTAATAATAAGATAAGTGAAAATGGAAATAATGCTGAGGTTTCATATCACATATTACAAATTGGCAAATATAGCAAAAGGTATAGGAGGGATTGTGGGAAGATAGGCATACTGATGCATTATTGGTGGAACTGCGAATCTTTACAACTGTCTTGGAAGGCAATTTGGAATCGTTTACAAACTGACTAAGATGTTCATACCCTTTTGACCCAGAAATTCCATTATTAGGAATATACCTCAAGGAGGCTATTGATAAGAAGAAAGTCATTATATACAACAAAATAATTTATAGTAGCATTTTTTTTGTCATAGAAAACAATCGGAAAGAATGTGTATGTCCATTGATTAGAGAATGGCTAAAGAAATTGTGGTACATGCATGCAATAAAATATTACTGTGCTATGAGAAATGATGAATGTGGTGGACAGAGGAAGCATGAAATATCATTGTGAACTGATGCAGAATAAATCAAGCCACAAAACAATATACAGTATTATAAGAATGAAAGAACAAAAGTCAATGTTGCAAAATTATAAAGACCAAGTATGACTTAAAAGAAGAGATATAAATGGCCTTTCCCAACACCCAGCCCTTTGTGGAGATGGGACTGCATGTTGTACATATTTTAATCTTTTTTGATATATTGATCAGTTTTGCTGATATTTTCCTTTTTTCCTTTCTTTTATGTGCGATGGTTCTCTGGAAAAGAGAGGGTGGAGATACTGAAGGAAACTATGGTACTATTTTAAAAAATCATTATATTAAAAAAACTTACTTTAAAAGAATTATAATATCTCCTTCCTCCCAGTTGGAATAATTGTGAGGATATAATCAGATGATATTTGCAAGATTTTTTGCAAACCTTAAAATGTTATGTAAATGCTCATCATCATTATTATTATCCATGTAATGATGCATTGTGTTCTAATGGATCTCTACTCTGAGGTTGAATATAATCTTTTTTGAGAATAGCGATTGTTTTCATTTTTATCAGATAATGCAATATGTGTGTTTTTCAGACCTTAAAGCCATATAGATATATATATTACATATATATGCTTATACATACTAGTATTATTATTGTTACTGTTATTGTTTTATTATTATTATTATTACTCTTGTTATTGTAATTACTGTTCTTTTTCTCACCCCAGTGAACCTGGCAAATAAGAGCAATGATCTAGAACTGGAAGGAATATTAGAGGTCTTCTAGTCAATCCTGATCATGTTACAGATGAAAAAACTGAGGCCCAAATTGCTTATATGACTTGCCTGTGGTTCTCCAGGTCATATGTGTCAGTGGCAGGTTTTGATCTTAGGTCTTCTGTCTCAAAATTTACCATGTTTTCACTGTAGCCTCAAGTATCTCAAAATCTCAAGTCAGGTTTAATCTATTAAGAAAGATCTTGAATAGTAAATTGAATTAAATTGAATTGACTCTATGTGGACGATTTGGGTTTCTTTTCCCTTGAGATGCTATGATCAATTCCTCTTTGTATAATACAGTATTTAGACCTATCTATTTAATACTTGAATGGAGCAGTTCTATTCTCCTTCCACTTAATTGTTCTTGTTACTCAATCATTTCAGTCATGGGCACCTCATTGTCACCCTATTTGGGTGTTTTCTTGACAAAGATACTGGAGTGGTGCATTGTCATGTCCTTATGCAGTTCATTTTACAGATGGGGAAACAGAGGCAAACAAGGTTAAATGACTTGACTAGGGTCACATAGTCAATAAGCATCTAAGGCCATATTTGAATACAAGATGAGTTTCCTTGATTCTATGCCCAGTGCTCTATCCACTGAGCCTCTTTGCTGCCCTTCTACTTATTAAGGTTCCATTAATTATCTTTATAAAGGACCAGGTAAAGACAGACGAACTGCCATACTTCAAAAAGTTCTAGCTACTGGTCAACCAGAGAGCAAACACAAAATAAGCAATCAG
Organism: Monodelphis domestica; assembly: GCF_027887165.1. Taxonomy (NCBI): domain Eukaryota; kingdom Metazoa; phylum Chordata; class Mammalia; order Didelphimorphia; family Didelphidae; genus Monodelphis; species Monodelphis domestica. The sequence continues at coordinate 41,822,486 of NC_077228.1, read as the reverse complement.
GTTAGTTTTAATTGTCTTAATGATGGAGAACTTCCCATTTTCAGTATAATTGGTGATGGGGCTGGGCTTGTGTTTTAGCTCCTAAATAACTGATTCCACCAGATTTAAGAATCATATTACCTATAATGACATATGCTTTGTTGCTTTACCTCTGTGGTCCTTAGTTTCCACATTTGTAAGATGAAAGAGTGGGAGCAGATACTCTTTATTTTTTTAAACCCCAACCTTCTATCAGAGAATCAATATTGTGTATTGGCTCCAAGGCAGTAGAGTGGTAAGGGCTAGGCAATGAGGGTTAAGTGACTTGTCCAGGGTCACACAGTTAGGAAGAGTCTTAGATCAGATTTGAACCCAGGACCTCCTGTCTCTAGGCCTGATGCTCTATCCACTGAGCCACCAAGTTGCCCCTTGGAGTAGATATTCTTAAAGAGCATCTCATGTACTTCACCAGTCAGCTATGTAAGGATCATAGCTAGAATTTACATAGCATATCAGGGTTTCCAAAGCATTTTAAATAAATATTATCTCATTTTAATTCTTGCAATGATCCTAGTTGCTAGGTACTATTACTATCATGATTTTACAGATGAGGAAACTGAGACTGAAAATTTAAATGACCTGTCAAGGGTCACACAGTAAACACCTGAGTCAGGATATGAGCTCAGGTCTTCCTCCCTCCAAGTCCACTATGTTACCTAGTTGTCCCAAAGTCCAGATAGGACTTGAGAAGAGTGCCAGGCCTAAAGTCAGGAAGACATCTTCTTGAGTTCAAATCTACCCTCAGACACTTATTAGCTGTGTGACCCTGAACAAATCATTTAGCTGTTTGCCTCAGTTTCCTCATTTGTAAAATGGGCTAGAGAAGGAAACAATAAACCACTGCAATATCTTTGCTAAGAAAACACCAGGTGGGGTCACAGAGAATGAGATAAGACAGAACAACCACAAGTACATAATGGCTTTGCTTGCCCAAAATACTTTAGAAAGTTAATAACTTATTTAAGGAGAAGGGACAGGGACCCTTTTATGGTAAGACTGCAGGACTAAAGTTGCCAGCTCTTTCCTCTTTTTCGACAATATTGGTAAATTCTTCCTTGAGCTTATCAAAAATTCAAGTAATTTTTCTTGGGCACAAACTGAGGTATTATGGGAGTTAAAATGAATTCACTTGTGTCAACACAACTAGGAAGGAGAGTTGGGAACTTCCAGAGGGAGGTAGAGGTGGTAGATGAGGTTAAAAAATTCTTAGGACCATTTTTGTATGCTATCTGGGCATTTCTATGGGCCTGTAAAACAACAACAAAAAAAATGTATTGGTGAGCTCCCAGGCATGTTGGATGAGCAGGTTCACTAATGAGCAATAACCCTTCTTTCAAGGAGGTAGAAACCCCAGCCATAGAGAGTTAGTGAACCGTGGCTTCAGTGTAAGACATCAATGGCAACTCTGGGGCAAAGTGGAGCAGCTAGTAGAACATAGTTCCTTAGAAGATAAAATTTTCAGGGATGTTCTGTTTGGGACCCGATTCTAGGAGAATGAGTCATCTAGGGAATATTTCCTTTACTACCATTGAGAGAATCTGAGAGATGAGACCCCTTCAAGGATAGGGGATGAGAAAAGACCATTACAGCTCATGTGCTTTGCTATTCTGTTAGAATTCAGTATTTTTACATTTGATTCATGATTATTGACTAGTCGGTTGATAGAGAATGCATTGGGTGGTGGCTGGTGCCACATTTGTGCAATTGTGATTACTCTGAACATCTCGTGCTGAAGCTAGGATAGCAAGGTGCTAGAGAATCAATTGGGACCTTTGTTACATTTGGATACTTATAAATGGTCTATATTTAGATGAGCTGGGATTAAGGGCAAGGTTTATCTATTTAATTAGAGTGAGTCTTTAGAGCATTCACTGTGCTATATGGTCATTAAATTGACTGAAATAACCATGAAAACTGACCATTAATATTTGAATCACCACCACCATTTCTACCATAATTCAGCCTATAACATTGGATTTGAGATGTTGCACAGGTGACAACACCAAGATGTCAAAGAAACTGCCTTTGTGCTAAGGATCTAGTGAGGAAATCTTCAATTCATCATTTCCTCGCCTCCAACCATGGTGTGTACTGTCTGTGTCCTTGACCTGTTCCATTTAATTCAAGAGTTTCTCCAGCAGTGAGTCATAGTAGAAAGAGCTCATTCTTTGGAGCCAATTGAACTTGGCTCAAATCTTAGTTAAGCTACCATAGTGACCTTAGGCAAATTACGTATCCATTTCAGATTCCAGTTTTGTCTTCCTTCCTCCCTTCCTCCCTTCCTTCCTTCCTTCCTCCCTCCCTCCCTCCCTCCCTCCCTCCCTTCCTTCCTTCCTTCCTTCCTTCCTTCCTTCCTTCCTTCCTTCCTTCCTTCCTTCCTTCCTTCCTTCCTTCCTTCCTTCCTTCCTCCCTGCTGCTCCATCCTTCCTCCTCCCTCCCTCCCTCCCTCCCTCCCTTCCTTCCTTCCTTCCTTCCTTCCTTCCTTCCTTCCTTCCTTCCTTCATCCCTCCCTTCCTTCCTCCCTTCCTTCCTCCCTCCCTCCCTCCCTCCCTCCCTCCCTCCCTCCCTCCCTCCCTTCCTTCCTTCCTTCCTTCCTTCCTTCCTTCCTTCCTTCCTTCCTTCCTTCCTTCCTTCCTTCCTTCCTTCCTTCCTTCCTTCCTTCCTTCCTTCCTTCCTTCCTTCCTCCCTTCCTCCCTCCCTCCCTCCCTCCCTCCCTCCCTTCCTTCCTTCCTTCCTTCCTTCCTTCCTTCCTTCCTTCCTTCCTTCCTTCCTTCCTTCCTTCCTTCCTTCCTTCCTTCCTTCCTTCCTTCCTTCCTTCCTTCCTTCCTTCCTTCCTTCCTTCCTCCCCTCCCTTCTTCCTTCCTTCCTCTCTCTCTTATCTCTCTCTCTCTCTCTCTCTCTCTCTCTTATCTCTCTCTCTCTCTCTCTCTAGTCTGTCTATAAAAGAGGCACAGACCTCAAAACACAGTATTCCCTGGGCATCAAGGGACTCAATTGCTCTTGAAGTTAAGTTGTTCAAAGCTAACAACCTTCTCCTTTAAATACAGATAGATATCTCTCTGAAGGGATAGAATTTTACCTGAAGAAAAATTTTTTTTCTCTTTTCTTAGACTTCTAAAATGGAGCTTGAGTATTCTACCGAGTCCCAAAGCCTGTGGTAAGATGTAGTGAATAATAAACAAAAACTTGATTTGGACTTCTGGTTCTCACGAATGTTGGGTCTTATTTATTTATTTTTTTGACCTTTGCTGGAAGGAGCTGCATTGAGTTGGGAGGGGGAAAACGTTATTGAAATGTAGAGATTCTTTTTTGATCAGTTAACTTCCATTTAAAAATCGTCAGTCTAATTATAACAAGTCTTGAGGGCATATGTTGTTGTGTCATAATAGCACAACTAGGTGGTTGTTGGCGCCTGGCCTAGCACAGTCAGACTTACTGTTATTACACAATAGCACACATTATGGTGTGTCTCGTTACGTAATCACTCTTCCCATTGAGAGGTGCTGCTGAAAGCGATTATGTCAGTAATGTTCATTTCACAAAGAATTCTTGGAGTAAAAATAAAACCATCCTGACGAATGAAAACAACTGTACCTCAGATGGGAATGTAGCATCCCGTAGTACACTATTGTGCAATAACCCAGAGAGGACTGAGTCAGCCCATTGGGCGTGTTTCTCTCACACTGGTTCTTAGGACCAATAGTGAGCAGCAGCACCTGGGCTGTACTGTTTCATTTTTAAACAGTTTATTTTATAGTTTTTCTTTATGCAAAAATGGAGTGAGGCAGTGGTACCATTGTTTGTGCATCTGCAGACCTCTTATTGGTTGCAAAGAGAGTGTGACTTCCCTTGAGGAAGAAAGCTTACAGAGTCCAAAAGGCAATTCTAGGGGACGGGTCATGGAAGAGTGACTTCTCTGCAAGATACCTTCTGTAGGAGTTTTTCCCCTGGCATCTATGAACTAAAAAAAAAAAGTTTTGGATCATTCTATTTTAATACAACTGGTTTCCTTAGTCATATTACAGATATCATCATGAAATAATACTTTAAACGACTATTCTGAGAAGGGATCCATAGGCTTTACTCAATTTCTAAAGGAGTCCATGATGAACTAGATGAAATACCCCTGTTCTAAAGAGACTTCCCAAGATAAAGTGAGATATTCTCCAGAACAAACTATGCCTGAGAACAACTAGGCACAATCTGGAGCTATGTGGAGTCATCTGCATCTTGGTTAGGGGCCAGGACTCAGAGAGTGTGACCTTGGAAACCTGTACGGCAGCTGGGGCTTCTTTAACCACTATGGGCTCCTTTCCCCTCAGAGCTCTGAATCCTGGGCTTCTAAATCAGGGCAATCATTAAATATAATAGAGACTGTGTAGAAAAAGATTTTTTTTGAGGTCTGAACATCAATGGACCAGAGGTGGGGTCAAGGGGAGACTCTACCCAGCCAGCCCACGTGTCCACACTTTCATCTTTTTGTTGTTGTTGTTGTTGCGGCTGTTGCCCAGAACTCAAATGGTCAGTTGATGTAAATGCTTTTGTTAGGTTTAGAAAACAACCAACACCCCCTCCCTGCCAGGGGACTGAGAATCTGAAGGCCACTTTTCAGCCTGATGGGCTTTCCAACAGCTGAGATATTAAAACACTGAAAAACGGGGTTTATAATGGAAATGCTGACAGACTATTAACTATAGCAGCACTGTGCTAATAAATGGAATGGCCTGTCATAATCTCTAGTTCATAAATATGCAAATACAAGGCAGGGGATTTGCTCCAAAGGATGTCTCTATAATTTTAACTGACCTTTACTGATACTGAATGAGCCTGTTGCTTCTGTTTTTGTCCATTAGATATAAAAATTCCAGAAATCCAGCTTGCTGGTCAAAAGCGTATAAAGTTGAAACTGGAAACTCTTGACTGAGATTCCATTACTCTTCATGTGCTCATTCATGTTGACGGATTTATCCCCCTCTTCTCCTCCTCTTCCTCCCTTCCCCTAGGTGGAAGGCAGAGATGGTGCATCTCTCCTCCCTCCCACGTCCCTTCCACATGTTTGTGTATCTGTCCTGCCAAAAAACCAATGGACTCCCTCAAGGACAAAGAGGCCATCTACACAGGGAGACACTGGAGTTTTCGCCAGTCTCTTGCTCATGGACCAAATGGGCAGCTGATCCAGTGACTTCATACTTAATAACCTCAATATAATTTGTCCTGTGTCTTTCAGCACAGAGTAAAGAGTTGGATGGTGGACAGTTTTTTCCCCTCTAACTATTTTAAGCTATTCAGTCTGGTATCCAAACTATTGATGCCTGGCCAAATTGCCAGCAGGGGACAGATCTGTCCAATCCAGGAGCTAAATGAGTTACTGAGAGTCAATTTGGCTTTTTCCCTTGCTGCTGGGGTTTCCTTGGGCTCTGGCCTCCATCACCTAGAGAGTTATGAGCCTGGACCCTCCATTGGCTTAGACCACCTCCTATTTCTCTTACCTTTGCCTGTCCTGACACAGCTGCTGAGAGGGATACTAGGTGGTTGGGGCCGCTATTACATGTGCCGAGGGACTTTGTCTTGCCTCACTGGAAAAAAGAAGACATCTTCGTTTTATTGCATTTGCTGCTACAGTCATACATCAGGGATCTGGAAGGGAAAGAAAAGAATAGAAACAAAACTGTGTCATCAGGGTTCAATGTTACTTCATTTGTTCGCTGCTACCCAACAATCTTGAGCAATTCCTATCATTTTCTGAAGGCACCAAAGAGATATTCTTGGAGATGGACCGCTTCATCTTGTCCTTGCCGAATGAGAAACACAAATGAAAGGGTGAGGGGAAGGAGGACAAAAGAGCAATCTACCCACCCCAGGTCCCTCTAAGACACTAGGCCTTTTCAGCACCACTCTTTCAATATTAGCATGCCATCAAGTACACCATTTTTCAATTGGAAATGTTTCTAATAGTATTCACTAAAAAGCAAAAAATCCTTGAATTCTTCTTAGGGTCAGTATTCAATTACAGGAAAAAAATGTAGCAGACGCAAGGTGGCCTGTACAATTAAGATAACTGGTATTTCATTGTAAATGATTAAATTAGTGGATGTAGTTATAGCTTGAACTTTGCCATCCATACCAAAAATGCAGACATTTTTCTTCCGTGTACCTTGAAGGCCACTGGTAATCTAAACTGGCTTTCACCTTTTCTTTCTCTCAAAAGCATGGGCAATCAGAGAATAGTTTTCTCTACAAATATAGAGGGGAGTTAATGCAGAGCTAGAGTGCAAAATTTCTGTATTGTAGCAAGCTGAGCCATTCTTGAGTAACCCCATCAGCAAACTCCCTTGTCCTCAGAAGAATAGAGAAAGAGATCTGAGAGAGAAGGAGAGTCTATGTGAATAGAGCTCGACTAAAAGTTTCAGGGAGAAATATGAGATACAAAACATGCAGAAGATGGTTAGTATCAAATTGGCGACCAGATCTGAGAAGAAAATCTCTCCAGAATCAAATATAAATCCCTGTGTTTGGCATTGAAAGGTCTTCATAATCTGGATGTTTCTGATCTATCCAGTTTTATCACAGCCTTTGGGGTGTTCTCTCCAAGTTCCCTTTGCACATTGGGTTCTCACAGCTCAGGTGACTACTGATCCCTTCAGAGCTGTAGGGGACCTTGGAATGGTTAGAGAGTGGTTTTTTAGTGCTATTCCACCCAGGAGACTCCATCAGTGTGCTTCTCCCCACTGACTATTGATGAAAGAAATTAGTCATCCAGACTTAATTAGCTTTTAGAAATGGGGGAGGAGAACCAGGACAGAGACCAGGGCTTCTCCTCATTCTATTCCTTCTCTGGGACTTGACAGGAAGGCTTCCAATTTAAGCTGCCAGTTGTTGGAATCTTTTATTTCAAACTAGATTAATTATTTTATATAGACCTTAAAGATCTCAATCAAATCCCTTAACAAATATGAACAGATTTCTTGGGATACTTAGTTGAAATGCTGTTGCTTAATTCAATAGTGGTGTCCAAGCCTTGGATCATACCTATATTTCATTCAATTGAGATACGCTCTCACTAGACATGGTACTGAGGTAGCATCTTATCTGTTATTTTACGTTCGGTGGGATGAGTTACTGATCAACTCATTCAAACTCCTTTTTATGCAGCTTTCTTAGACTTTAGTCTCTTCTAGGCACCATGAAACCCAGCTACGTTGGCCTACTTTCTACCCCTCCCATGTGATATTCTTCTCTGTCTCTGAGTTTTGTGTTTGTCGTCTGTACCCGAAGTGCCATATTTCTTAGTTTCTCTGGCTTCCTTTGAGTTTTAACTTAAATACCACCTTCTACAGGGAGACATTCCAGGTACAGCTGGTTGCTACAGACCTCCTTCCTGAGAATGCTGCTCATCATTTTTTATACATCTTGGATGTATTCGATTATTGACATGAAATGTCCCCACCATGATGTCATCTTCTGGAGGGTGGGGTCTATTTTTCTTTTCTTTGTATTGACAGTGCCTTGCAAACATATATAAAAAGTGCCTTATGAATAATTTTGGATTATTTTTAAAAATTGAACCCAGTGACTTCTTTTATTTCAACAAACTTTATCTTCTCATCTGTGTGAATCAATTCACAGTTTCTTTCCAGATTGCCAAAGTCAGGTAAGACTTATCTATCATCCATCCATCCATCCATCCATCCATCCATCCATCCATCCATCCATCCATCAATCTATCCATTTATCTATCCATCTGTCTGTCTGTCTGTCGGTCTGTCTAGCTATCTCAACTAGGTAGTGCAATAGTTAGAGTACTAAGCTTGGAGTCAGAAAGATTCATTTTTATGAGTTCAAATCTGACCTCAGACACATACTAGCTATATGACTCTGGGTAAATCAAGTAATTTAGCCCCATTTACCTCAGTTTCCTTATCTGTAAAATGAACTAGAAAATGAAATGGTAAATCAGTGCAGTATCTCTGCCAAGAAAGTCCCAAATGAAATCACAAAGAGTTGGACATAATTGAAAAGGATTGAACAACAACAAATATACTTATATATGATTATTTATAATACATACATATGCATACATGTATATATGAAATACTAAAAGTGTATATATGTTAACATACATACATATCCATGCATACCTTTATTCATATATATACATATATGCACACAGTTGTTTCTAAGACATAAAAGGATCATGCCTTACGAATTAAGAAAATTCAGTGACACAGAGTCTTGACACAGTTCAACAGTTCTGGAATGAAGTAAAATTTTTTCCATCATAGTTATAGTTTCTAAAGACTGTGTAGGCATGCAAAGATGGATCTCTAAATAATAGGCTCATGCTTTTGGCTTCTGAATCTCTGGTGCCAAGGGTTTTGTATATGTCAATTTTGTTATAGTTGAGTCCTTTCATTTGTCTCTGACTCCTCTTGACCCCATTTGGGGTTTTCTTGGCAAAGATATTGTAGTGGTTTGCTTTGTCCTTCGCCAGCTCATCTTGCAGAAGAGGAAACTCAGGCAAGTAGAGTTGAATGAATTGTCTAGGGTCATACAGCTAGTAAATGTCTGAGCCCAGATTTGAACTCATTTGACTCTATGCTTAGTGCTCTATCCATTGTACCATCTTTCTGACTAATGTATCAATTACAGTACATTGAAACAGTGCACAGCATACCCTGGGAATCTAACACTCCATTACAAAGATGTCAAAGGAACTACATGAGGGATACCATATGACATCTGACTCTATTTTCATTTTTATATGAATATATATATATATGTATATATATATATATTTATATCTCATTTAAGATAATTCTGTATCTAAATAGAGATCCAGGCCTAAAGACCAAAGGTCCTGGGTTCAAATATGGCCTCTAACACTTCCTAGCTATGTGACCCTGGGCAAGTCACTTAACCTCAATTGCCTAACCTTTAGCTCTCTTCTGCTTTGGAACTGATACATATTATTGATTCTAAGGCAGAAAGTAAAGGTTAAGAAAAGATAATTTTCTGTCTGTGACATAAAGTTTTTCATTTCTACGCTTTCACCCCCTCCATCCTCTAAATGAACGAATCTGAATGAATTAAAAAAAAAAACCTGTTAATCAACTTACTGTACCCTACTTACTATAACAGGTACAGGGGATCTAAGTTAAAAAGTGAGATGGTCCCTGCCCTCAAAGATCTTACATATTAAGGGGGAAGACAATATATAAAGGAAAATGTCAAGCAAGGAAATGTTATCATCTAGACAGTAACAGGGATGATTAATGGGACCACAGGGCATTCTATCATTGAGCTCTTTTCCAGTAGCAATAGCAATGATGATATGATTATTTTTTCAGAGTAAGATCAAGAACTAAAAAATGGGAGAAGAGGGAGGAAGAGAGCATATGGTGGCAGGGTAGATGGCAAGATAGCAAAGAAATTAACTATGCCTTAGTTTCTTGGTGGTTGGGATTGAAGATATGGTCTGAAAAAGGAAAAGGAGAATTCATCTGATTTCATTGTACTTTTTCTAACTCCATCCATTGATCTAACCACTTATCCCTTCATTTATTCAAAAAGAATTTATTGATTGCCTACTAAGTGCCAGACATAGAGGTAGGTACTGGGGATATTGAGTACCACAGTTCCTATCCTCAAAAAACAAAAGAAGAGCAGACAATGGACATAATGATAATCACATACAAAATATTTACAATGGCATTACAAAGTTACTTTGGTGAGGAGGAGGGTTCTAGTAACTAGGGGGAAGGGGAATTAGGAAAGACATTCTGCAAAGTTAGGCTTTCATTGACATCTCTGAAGCCAAATAATTTGTTTGATGACCAGGGAAGGATCCCAGAAAAAGAATCAAATGCCTCAAAAATAGGGTCTACTTAGCAACTCTCCCCTGTAGTATGCAATAGCATATTTATGTGGAGGAATAACAAATTCTATTTTAATAATGTTGAGTTTCAGATATCAATGGAGAATCCAAATGAAGATACAGCACTCATCAGATAAAGACGCTTTTCTTTCTGAGGGGGGAGATTCAAGGTAGATATACAGATTTTGAACTCCTCTGTATAGAGAGAATAATTGAATTCATGGGTGCTGATGAAATCATCAAGAATATAGCTAGTCATGGAAGCCAAATTAGGAAAGTGTTTGACTATGTAAAAAGCTGCAGAAAAAATGAATTAGAATTAAAGCTGAAGAAAGGTCATTAGATTTAGCAATTAAGGGATCATTGGGAGCTGTGGAAAGAGCAGTCTCAGTACAATGGTGAGTTCAGAAGCCAAATTACAAATTTGAAAAACAAGAGGCAAATGAGAAAATAGAGCCCATGAATTCTGAGGATTCTAAAAATCTGACTATGAAACAGAAGAGATACAGGATGATAGATTGAAGGAAGAAGAGGTTGATTTTAAAGATGGAGGAGAGATCATGTATGGAATATCGTTTCATAATTTTTACAACTTTAGTGAGCTGTGTTTAAAAATGAGTGAAATGATCATTATCATTCTCTTATTTATTATTATTATTTTCATTATGGTAGAAAAAAACAGAAATTGAAGGTGTTCAAGGGCAAGATTTCAAAGGAGGAAGGAAATGAGATTAGAATACAAAAAGGAGAGTTGACTTTGGCAAAAAAGACAAGTCACCTCTTCATAAAGGATTGAGGCAAAGGAGATGACAATAACAGATGACAGAGGAATTGAAGGTATAGTGCTCTTGGAAGAGGAATCTCATGGTAATTTGGTTTGAAATAGTAAAATGTCACTTCGACTGAGAGGACATTTTAGATAGGAGGAAACTGAGGCTGAGAGACGTTTGCCTATGGTCACACAACTAGTCTATATCAGAGGTAAATTTTGGACCCAGGTCTTTTTAACTCCTTTTGTCTATTATCCAACATTGTATCTCTCTCTTTTGCCCCCACATTCCAAGACCATAAATTTAGTATCAAGAATGAAGAAGAATTTGGATAAAAACTTTCTGAATTTTCTTGAGTTTGAGGGAAGTTAATATTTTTAAGCCAAAAAAAAGAATAGGGAAGTATAGTGACATGGTGGGAACCTGAGGCTGACTCATTGATCTGCAAGGTCCTTTTTAATGTATTTGTAAGGCTGCCTTCTCCCTAATCTTCAACACTTGACCTTTCAGTCTGATATTCTTCTGTATTATTAGATTGGGTGATTAGTTATTAAATATACTGTCTCCAGTAAATAGGTAATTGTATAATGCATTGCCCTCAGCTTTCCTGGGCCATGTACCCATGATATTTAGAGTTAGAATACCCTATCCATTTTTTGTGCCAGAAATATTTAACCCTTTGTATGGTGGGAGTAGAGAGAAAAGTTTCTGAATATATGATGAATGGCCAAAATGGAAGAGCCTCCGAAATCCATCTCTAGTCCACAAAAGGAAGACAGAGGCCTCAATGATTCTAGGGTTTTATTCTATATTTGTTACCATGTTAATGAAATCAGGAAAACCATACATTTTCTATGGTCAGTTCCGGCAATCTTTATAAAATGACAAATCTCCAAACCTAAACACCTGCTAAGGGAATGATCAAGTAGGCAACAGTTGCTGCACTGATTATCTTCCAACTAGATTTATGGTGAGAAGCTGTGATTGGAAAGAAAACCTTAGTGGACTGCAATAGTCCTCATTTCTCTTTGGGAATTTCTCAAATTGAAGGGCAGAGCTGAGAGTAACATAGTCTAGGGAGAGGAAATGCTTTTATCACTTAATCAACCAAACAACCAATGAAACAACCAAGTGCTTGAGTGTCTGCTATGTACCGGCCCATAATTTAATCTCTGAGCCTCAGTTTATTTATCTTTAAAATGGGGGAGAATAATACCTATTATCCATTTCACTTCTGTTTGGAAAAACTTTATAAGTTGATGGATAGCCTAGTAGATTGAGTGCTAGGTTTGTTCTGTAGGGGACTTAGGTCTGAATTCTGCAAAATACAAATCTTGCAAAGTACAAAAGCAAGCACAAAACATCCCCTGTCCTCAAATAGCTTATTTTTAATGAACAATTCTATGCCATTTCTGACCACACTTTCTCATTGATCCTCCATGGAAAATTGAGCTAGGGCCTTGGATGTTAGCACAGACTTCTTTGATCCAAATAATCATTAGCCACTGGCAAGTAAATTCTCCACTGGGTCTTTTGTCTACACAAGAAAGTCTAATTGATCAATAGGTTTTTGATCCCAGATCAGCTTCCAAAGAACAGATATTTGGGTCCCAAATAATTCCTTAAATTTCTTTTAATTCCAATGTGATCCTATATAGAAAATAGCAGCTATAATGAATTTAATTTATTTTAAGTGCATTTCCAGTTTTTATAGATTAATATGAAATATTATTTAATATCAAGATGACTTCTTTGGAGAAGAAAGGAAATGATGAACTTAGACCCTGATAAATAAAGGAGTTCTATCTGAGGTCCCAGAGATAGGGATATAGAATGTCCTATGGGCCCCAGAGAGAACTGATGTCAATCTCAGAGAGAAATGGGGGCAACCAAACCATACATAAGTATCCCCGTGGGTCATATATCTACTTAATTAAAAATGATTTTATCTACATTTTATAATTCTTTTATTTTGTTAAATTTTTATTCTTTCATTTAAATCTGGTTCAAGTCATGTACTGGGGTGTGTGGTATCATGTTTTGACAACTCTGCTGTAGTAGATAGAAAGCTGGCCAAAGAATCTAGAGGACCTGGATTCAAAACCTGTCTCTAAAGTGATAAAGTGCTTATATGACCCTAAACAACCTCTTAGTGCCTTAGGCAAATCTCTAGAACTATGAGTGGCAAGAAAGGACTAATTTGCATTGGTGGAATCAAAAGTCCAGACCAAAAAGATAACCTAAATTATTTAGAGTTCCATGTTGGCCCAGTATCAGAAACAAAGACCTTTTCGCGCAAAGGGATTGTAATTCAGATGATGTTAAAAATCAAATGGATGGGCTTTTGAAAGAGTTGATTGGTTCATTCATTCAAAGTGGAGAAAAATGAATAGAGCTAATGTTTAGCCCTGCGTGTGTCAGATCATACTATTCTGGGGTGGGAAAGAACTTCAGAGGTTTCTAATGTTCTCTCAGTTCAGAGAGGATATATCTTAAAGTCTGAGCTGAAGATGCAATAACATTTGTATTGTCTTCAGTAAAGGAAGAAATGAGTTACCTTAGAATCTTACCAGGAGGCTAAGTCAATCAACAAACACTTATTATGCATCTACTATGCATATCAAAGACAAAAGTCATCTACTGTATCCTGGGTCATAATCAGTCATCCTGACTTTTGTCTTATTATTGGACTTCAATGTGTCAAGTGAGGCTAATCACTTTTTGCAATTTTACCCAAATTAAATCCAATTCACACATATCAAGACATCACTGGGGATGTCAATGATTCTCTTTGAAAATGAAGGAGAAACAACAAAAACTATGTATCAGAAACTGTGCTAGGCCCAGATGACAAAAGTAACAGTCCTTTCTCTCTAGGAGCATAGAGAGCATAAACATTCTGCTAAAGTGTTACTTTGACACTTTTCATGCTATGTAGGTAACCCTGTATCCTGGGAAAGGTTGTGGCCCTGAAACAAAAGTTCCACTGTGTATTATAAAGCTGGAAAGACTTGTTTTGGAAAGAGTATGGACCCAGCAAAAATTGTGTCTGCTGCCTAGGGGCAAAGCTAGCAAATGATGATCCTAGCAATAATATATTAACTGAGAACCAGATAGGTTAAAGGAATTGAATTAAATGCTGATGGGAACATGGAAAAAGGAGCCCAACATTAAATTTCTAGAGCAGCTGTGTGCTTTTTTAAAAAAGAAAATAAGGTGAAAATATAAATTAAGAGCAGTAAAGCTGTTCATGCCCATTGACCTAGAGATCCTGTTACTACAGTTAGGCCCTAAGAGCATTATTGAGAGGGTAAAAAGCTTTATATGTATTAAAATATACATGAAAACTTTGTTATGACAAAAGAACTAGAAATAACACAAATACAATGAATGAGAGAAATGGCTGAATAGTTTGCAATATTAGAATGTAATGCATTATATTATGATATTAGAAATGACATGTTGGAAATATAAGGAAAATAAGGGGAATATTTGAAGAAATGAAAAGAGAAGAAAAGAATAAGGATAATACATACCCTGATTACATTAAAAAAACAATAGTCACAAAATCAGGAGGAAAAAAGTACAAATAAAATAAATCCAAAGGGAACTCAGAAGCAGAGGATGTTTCTATTAGCATACACATATAATTTTCATATTTTTAAATAAATTATAAGCAATATAGAGTTTGCATGTAATTTTTTACTTATGTGGTTAGTTAAATGTTTTGTGGCTGGGGTGGTGGTGGTATATATAAAAATATATGAAAAGTATCTGATATAAAATAAAAACAAAAGGTAATGGTAAAATGGTAATTATAGGAAATAGTCATTTCTAAGTCAGGGAGCTAGGAGATGCAATGTTACATTTGAGAAACATTAAGAAGTCCACTTTGATTCAGTCACAGAGTTTGTGAAAGAGCAATGTGTAATAAGAAAAAAGAAGTTGAGGACAATGAGTAAAACTTTGAATAGCAAACAGGGGAATTTAGGTTTGGTCTTTGGGCAACCGAGAACCACTGGAGTTTGTTTAATGGAGGATAGGAGTGGATAGATAGTTATACCTGTGAAAATTATTTTGACAGTTCTGTGGAGGTTAGATTGGGTTGAGAGATATTAGGTGGTATAAGAAAGACCATTTGGAAGGTCATTGTATTGGTATAGGGAAGAGATGATGACCTGAAGTAGGATAGAAGGGGTAGGATTTAAGAGATGTTGGGGAAGCAGAGTGTATATGACTTGTCAGGTGGTTGGTTAATTGGGTTGAGAGTGAGAAATTAAAAGTGATGCCAAATTTGCATACTTGGATGGTTGGAAGCATAATGTTGTCTACAAAAGTAATAGGAAAGTTCAGAAGAGTGATGTCTTTTTTTTGGGAAGGTAATGAGTTCTATTTTGATATGCCTATGCGATGTACAATTTAAAATATTTATTAGGCAATATATAGTGCTATAGAGTTGAGGGTCATCTCCATAGGGAATAATTAAACCCAAAGGAGTTGACGACATAGACCAGTGAAAGACCACAATGAAAGAAGAATAAAGGACTAAAGATAGAATCTTGGGTAGGGAATGTGATTTGGATAAGGATCAGCAAAAGTGACTGAGGAGCAAAATTGTCACAAAAACATAAGGGAGAATATCCACAAGAAGAAAACAGTCCACCTTTCAAGTGACACAGAAGAGTCAAGAAGCATGAAGATTTAGAAGAGATATTACATTTGGAAATTTGAAAATCATCTGTAACTTTGGAAAAAGAAGTTGGAAGCCAGGCTTTGAGTTCAAATGTAGAGTAGGAAAAAGAGCTGTGAAAATCTCTACCATTTATTAGCTTGTGTGACTCTAGGCCCATTACTCAGCTCTTATTTTTTCTCATTTGTAAAATAAGGGGGTTGATTAGATAATCTGTAACATCCCTTTTAGTTTTGATATTCTATGATTTTGTGTCACCTCCATTACCTGTGAACATGTTTTTAAACCTGTTTTTAAAAAATCAGAAATTACTAAAGCTCTAATTGTCAATTTTGAAAGATTATAATGCACTCCCTGGAAAGAATTCAGCAAAATGAGAACCTTCCATTGTTCCACCCACCTGGTGAGCCCACAACTATTGGAAAGGGTTCAAAATATCTAGAGCTTTGGAAATATCTCTGGCTAGTCATTGGAGCAAAAAGAGAACTTATCATAGCAGCAGAGACCATAAGAGTTGCAAGAGACTACAGAGGCAATTTCATACTTATACAAGAGTATGACTAACAGAGTTAACAAGTGGTTATTGATTTTTCCTTTGAAGATGTTGATTTTTTAAAAAAATCAGTTTCATTTTTCAATTAACAAGCATTTTCCCCTTTCTGAACTCATTCCTTATCTCAATAAAAACACGTTATGTAGGATCTGAGTGTCTCCTGAAACAGCCTATTCCATTTTAGAATTGTTCTAATTATTGGGAAGTAATCATTTACATGGAACCTTAAGACAATCTTCCTCAGTTTTATCTCCCGTTGGTCCTAGTTTTTCCCTTTGGGGCCAAGGATAATAAATCTAATCCTGCTCCAAGATGATGATTCTTCAGGAGATAGCTATCATACCTCCCATAAGTCTCTCCTTTTCCATTTTAAACATTTTTAGCTCCCTATATGAGTCTCATATTGCATGATCTTCAAATCCTATTTCATCTGTCTCATCTTACTTTGGATGTTCTCTAGTGTATCCATGTTCTGCATAAAAAGAGGGGTGCAGAATTAGGCACAGTGTAGTTAAATATGTAGCATAATGATCACTTCCCTCTTTTGAACGTTAGTTCATAAATATTTATTAAGTACCTACTCTGTGCCCAGCACTATGCTATAGCACTGTGATCTCTTAATGTAGTCCATTATGAATGGTCTTTCCAAGATTGTGAAGAATGGTTCTACAGATGTTGGGAAGAAAATACTATCCCAATTTTCAAAACACAAAAGAGAGTAAAGTCTTCAAACAATAATTCAATGAGCTTGACTCTGATATTTGGCAAAATTCTAAATTGCATTATTAAAGGGAGGGTTAATGCACATACAGAAAGCAGATGAAAGAGTTGGATTTGGAATTAGAACTTATGGGTTTAAATCCCTGGATCTTGCACTAGCTTTTGTTGGCTGCCATGTTGCATAGAGATGATGTAAACTTGAGTCAAACCAGGCAGAATTTGATTTAGGACAATTATTGAAGTCACACTAACTGAAAAACCACTACATGCAATATTTTCATGCTCATAATCCTCTGAAAAGAAGGGAGGGAGGTTTATTTTCTCATCCTTTCTCTGGGGCCAAGCTTGGTCGTTATAATTACATAGGATTCAATTCCATTTTTATTGTTGTTGTTGATTCCAATTACATTACTGTACACATTCTATATATTATTTCCTTGGTTCAGCTTACTTCATCTGGCATCAGTTCATACAAATCTTCTCATGTTTCAGTTCTTCATATCCATTGGTTCTTATAGCACAGTAATTTTCCACTACATTCAAGTACTGCATTTTAAAAAAGCAATGCCTGAATCCATGCAGACCCATCTATGTTAAAGCTTTTATTATTCTTTTTATTCTTATTATTCCTATTATTCTATTATTATGTGATTTAACCTTCAAAAGAATACATGAATTTTGATATCGGTATTGTTTGGTCTGCCTTTTTTGACAGGAATTCCAGAGATAGGGCACTAACAGAGGCACAGAGAAGGGGAAAGCCCAGAATGTATTTGAGAAAGGCCATGTAACTTATGATGAGTGAAAGGCAGCAGTGCAAGATGGATCCCTAATCTTAAAGAACTCCCAATCTGGCTGAAGGAAGAGTATGGACACATATGAAAGAAGTAGCAAATAATTAAATGTTTAACTAAGGGCAGCTAGATGACACAGTGGTTAAAGCACCAGATCTAGAAACAGGAAGACCTGAGTTTCAATTTGGCTTATTAGCTACATGACCCTGGGCAAGTCACTTAACTCTGGTTACCTCAATTTCATCATTCATAAAATGAGCTAGAAAAGGAAATGGAAAACCACTCATATTTTTGTCAAAAAAAAAATTTGAATGTGTTCATGGTTGACACAAATGAACAACAATAACAACAACAAAAAGGGGAGCTGAAAAGCATAGAATCAGAGAAAATGGAGTTCAAGTACATTGGAAGAAGTGAAACTTAAGCTAGATCTGGAAGGCTGAATGGGATTTGGACAGGTGTATGAGTAGTAGATGTGTTACAATACAAGCAAAAGAATGGAGGTGCTAATGGTAAAGTAGGATCAATAAGAAGATGAGCTAATTAGAGCACAGGTTTCTTGTTGGAAAGTAGTATATAATTATCTTGTAGCTTTGTGGAAATTTTGTTTGAATTTATCCATGCACGTATCATTCCCTTCTCTAGAATGTACTCTTCTAGAAGGCAGGGACTGTTTCATCTTTGTCTATGTATCTCAGGCACCTATCACAATACCGAACTGAATTTTTGAATTGAAAGATAAACTGGGGACCAGATCATGGTAGACCTTGAAAACCACAGCACTTTGAGCTTGGTATGATAATATCAATGGTCTTTTAGTAGAAGTGACATAATTCAAGTTATGTTTTAGGAAGATCAATACGATAGAAACAATGGAAAGAGAAATGGCTTTAGAGTCTTGAGGATCTGGGTTCAAATCCCACTTCTGTGTTCACTACTATAAGGTCTTGGACAAATTAAATAATTTAACATCTCTTGGACTCAGTTCCTCATCTATAAAACAAAGTGGTTAAACTGGGTATCCTCTCTAGTCTCTTCCAGTTCTAGAGCTTTGATTATTTACCTACAATTCTTCCAGTCCAGGCAGAGGTAATGTAATAATTCAGGCATGAAATGATGAATGTTTAGTGTAATAACAGTAAGGCTAGAGAGGAGGGGTGGGTCTTTGAGATAATGCACTGGGACAAAACAATAGGACTTGGCAGATTGGGATAAAAGGAGATGGATGAGTCAAATATGATTCTAAATTGTTTAATCTAGGAGAGTGAAAGAATGAGAATGGATAGAAATGAGAAAAGAAGGGGAGTTTCTTTTTTTAGGGAATGATAGTAAATTTAGTTCCTCCATTCAACAAACATATATTGACCACTTTTTTAGACAAAAATATTGCACTAAATCACATTAATTTGATTTTTTGGGGAAAGAGGACTTTTGATTTGTGATTTAATTTTTGTATTTTATTTGTTATTTTATTTTATTTATTTATTTAAATTCATTTTAAAAATTGAGTTCCAAATTCTCTCTCTCCTCCATGCCCCTTTCCCACCCATTGAAAAAGCAATTTATTAATTGTAGTACACATGTGAAATCATGTAAAATTCATTTACATATTAGCTATGATGCCAAAATAAAACAAAACAAAAATAATAAAAATCAAGAGACATAGAGAAAATTTAAAAAAGTTAACATCTGTACTTATATTCTAGTAGTTCTCTTTCTGAAGGTAGATCACATTTTTTATCACAGGTCCCTTGGAATTGTTTTGGATTATTACATGATTATCATATTGAGGAGAGTATTAAGTTTTCCCATGTTTGATCATTGTAATATTATTGCAATATTGTAATAATATTGTTATTATTGTGTACAATGCTCTCCTGGTTATGTTCACTTCGCTTTGTATCAGTTCATATAAATTTTCCATGGTTTTTCTGAAATCACCCTGCTCATTGTTTCTTATATAGGACAATAGTATTCCATTACAATCATATACCACAGCTTGATCAGCCATTCCCAAATTGGTGACCACCTCCTCAATTTTGAACTGTTTACCACCACAAAAAGAACTACTTTAAATATCTTTGTACAAACAATTCTTTTTCCTTTTTCTTTGATCCCTTTGGGATATAGATTTTCTAATGACATTGTTGGGCCAAAGTGTATTTTCTAGTCATTTTGGCATAGTTACAAATTGTTTTCCAGAATGTTTGGAACAATTTACAACTCTGTCGGTAGTGCATTAGTGTTCCCATTTTTTCTACATTTCCTATCATTTTCCTTTTCTGTTATATAAACAATTTGATAGATGTCAAATTGTACTCCACAGTTATTTTAATTTGTATTTTTATATGTAACCATTGATCAACTTGATTTCTTCTTCTGAACACCGCCTGTTCATATCCTTTAACCATTTCCCAATTGGGAAATGGCTCTTATTTTTTTAAGAGTTAATATTTTATATTTACTCTTGAAGTCTAACATTGAAATTGAGTGGAAAATTCATTTATGTGACCAGTTGTCTAGAGAGGTGAATTTTGTGACTTCAGTCCCTGCCAATTTCTTTTAATTTCCCCTAAACCACCGCATACCACAAGATGGCTTGAAGTACAAAAGTCCTTTATGTCAAAATGGCTCATTTTTTAAATAAATTTGACTCTGTTCTCTACATATTTAAGAAATAAATACTTATTAAAGAAACCTACTGTAATTTTCCTCCTAACAAGGGAAAATCTAGAATGAAACAAAACCACTACCTTAAAAATCAAGGTATTTTAGGAAATAGTAAGAGAGCAGTTGGTTAGATGAGTCCAAGTCACCTAACTTAGATGAACCACATCATGATGTGCTAGTCACTGTTCTAAGGATACAAATATGAAAAAAAAGTCTCTGCCACAAATTAGGTTATGTTCTATTAGGCAAAGACAATACAGAGGTGTATTTTGGATAGGAAATGTAAAAGGAATGGTGATTGGGGCAAGAAGCCTTTGATGCATTTTTCAGAAATTATAATGTTGATTTGATCAGTATTTTCAGAGCCAAAGTTGGGAAATGAATGGGGCGGTGGTGGAGAGGAAGAGGGTGAACAGTCTTAGGTTACATTAAAGTAGCCTGGAGAGATAATCTTTAGCCAGCATTTATTAAATGTCTACTATGTGTCAGGCACTGTTCTGTGATGAAGTCCTATTGTATTCTCCTCTTCCTCCTCTTCACCATAGTTAATATTTATTTAATACTATGTGTCAAGCCTTACAGTAAGCATTTTACAATTATTATCTCATTTGATCCTCACAACGACTCTGAGAGGTAGGTGCTATTATCCCCATTTCACAGAGGAGGATAAAGTTACATGACCTGCCCAGGGTCATACAGTTAGTGTCTGAGACTAAATTCCAAATCAGGTCTTCCTTACTGGTTCCAACACTCTATCCACTGTTTCCCTTATCTCAATCCATCTTTAATGCACATTTGGGGTTTTGTGTTTAGTTCTTGGTGGTCCATTTCAGAAAAGATGTCTATAATCTAGACAATGTCCAGAGGTGGGTAAACAAGATCATTAAAAGCCTCAATCTCAAGTCATATGAAGATGGGGTGAAGGAACTAAGGATGTTCAGTCTGGGTAGAAAATATTAAAGGGTTTGGATATCCTTGGTCTTCAAACATTTGAAAGAGGAAGAAGAATTAGACTTGCTCTCAAACCCTGGAAGCATTGGTTTTATAGAGGCAGAATTTGGGTTTAATGTAAAGGAAAACAATTCTAACAATTAGAGCTATTAGAATGTAAATGGAGCTGCTGTGATGGACAGCAGTTACCTCCTCTCTAGAGCCCTACAGTACTAAAGAGATTCTTGTTCAGGGCCCCTGAGATTCCTCAACACTCTGAAATTCTGGGATCCAAAGCCATTGCTCATGAGCCCCCACTGATGTGCTTACTTTTTTCTCATCAGCCAAAGGCTACAATGAAGACAAGATAATAAGACTGAATGAAGTAGAAATAAAACGTTTTTTTTCACATAAACCATGTCACACACTTTCTTGAGCATACTCACTATTAATTAGAAAGTTATATATGTGTTGAGAAGAGGCTTACTTTTTAAGAGAATATAGTCACCAAGCATGTATTTATATATATATATATATATATTCATGCCACAGTGCTGAAAGACCATTGATATGTCACTGTCTTTTCCACTTTGGGTCAATATCATGCTGTGGTTTCTGAGAGATATTTTCTCTCTGTTCTCTTCTTGCAGGACTTAGGTGACTGCCACTTACCAATACTGGCTCCTCCTTGTTTTGTGATGGCTTCCAGACCTGGTTCCATTGAGTCATGGAATTGTTGCTTTCCCATTAGCTTTTGGTTTCTGTCTTCAGCTGGAATAATCAGCTGAGGACTGATCTCTTTTCCATAAGAGAAACAGTGGACTCTGCTATTCTCCTTTTAGCCTAAGTCCCAGAGGCTTCCACTCCCCACTCCTACTTAAACTTTTTTAGAAAGGCAGAAATCTCACAGATCTAATTTTTGAACTAAGAGAAAAATCCTTCAAAGTGTTGTCTTCCCATAAGGATGATTCTCCATCAGAGACTTGGCAGGAATTGATGTTTCCTCTCCAGAAGGATATTTCTCTCCACAGGCACCAAGGTCTTTGAAACAGAGAGCTATCTCAGCTGAATAGTGCCTCCAGGGTTAAATCTAGCTTTTAACCTCTATTTTCTGCTCACTAAGGCCTCACTCTGATGAAACATTCTTAGTAGCTCTCTGTTAAATAGCAACCAGTTAGCATCAATTTAGAGGTTATCTTTCCAGCAAACTATCAATGACTCTTAGAGTTCTCGACTCCAAGATTTTTTCTGTCCTTCTCCATGCAAGTGAAACAGAAGCTGAAAGGCACAAGAAGTAAACAACTTAGTTCAATTCTCCCTCCAGTCTAGCTACATTTCTGCTTTTAATTCATATATAAGCTGTTTTGTATTTGGTTGGAGATATGGGGTTAATGGGCAGACAGTGCCCTCCCTGTCCACGATTCTATTCTGTTTCTATCCAGGTAAGATCACATTTGCTTTTTTAGGGATTAAGAAAGATTGGGAAATGCTTAATGTAAGTCCTAGAAAGCAGAATGTAGGTTGAAGGAAATTTAAAATAATTATTTTAATTCTATTGAGCATGGATCTGTTAGGGACTAAGTATTTGTTTCTAATCTCTGACCCACCAAACTAAGTCTTCACTGGATGACTCTGAGTCATTCATTCCTAGGAGACTTTACAGATAAAAAAAAAGTCTCTTGATTTGCCTCCATCTTTGCTAGGTTCCCAGTCCACCTTCTTTATTCTTCTTTCTAGCTCATTATTGACAGTCAGAGCATTAGGAAGGAATCTGTTTCTTTTTTTAATACATATTTTTTTTGGCCTCTTTGATTTTTTGATCACTTGCATTTCCCAGTGTAGCTCTTCTTAATCCTCTCCTTGATAACCATCTTTTATAACAAAAAGTAAAAAGAAGAGAAAACAATTTCAGTAAAACTAACCAACCTATGGAAAAAATTTTAACATTATGTGTACTATTCCTCTCCTCTGAACAAGAACTGGGGAAAGTAATCATCTCATATCTCTTCTTTGAGATAAAGTTTGGTATTTGTAATTTCATAATATTCAATTTCAGTTGTTTTGTTTTTGTTCTCTCTCTTCATATTTTTGGAGTTGTTGAATATCTTGTTTTCCCTGGGAAATATGTTTCTGCTTAAATACCTGGATGTTCTTCATCACATTAAGTAGTCCATAGAGACTGAATAATACATAAATATCCATTCATTTTCATTGACCATTGTTCTTATTACCTATGTATATCATCTCCTTTATAGAACTATGGAGAATAAGTTATATAGTTCTTTATCATATGACTCAGTCATTCAAAAGGGTTTTTTATTTTTCTAGAACCTTGGGCACACCTCAGATCTCAGAGTTTTTGTATCTGGGGCAAATAATACAACATGGAACATGCCTACAATTTGGTCAGGGGTACAATATTGCTTCATAGGGAAGACTTAAAGACCTGGAGGCACTCATGGATTGCTATTATTGGAAAGGCAAGGTTGCAATAAGGGGAGTAGTGGAGAAATAGACCTTCATTTTATCCTAGTTCTCTATTTTAACTTATGATAATGTTTTTCATTCTTTTTCTCCTGCCAGAAGACTTCAAGTTCTGTCAGTGCTCTCCAAATTCAGCACCCTGAGGCAAGGTCCTGCTTACCATGCCCTAGTTATGTATCTGGTCTCCATAAACCTTACTCTTTTCCTATATATAAATATGGTGGTTACATGACACAATGGATAGAATTCCAGGGCTGGAGTGAGGAAAGCTCATCTTTTTGAGTTCAGACCTGGCTTTAGATATTTACATGCTGTGTGACCTTAGGTAAGTCACTTAACCCTGTTTGTCTGTTTCCACTTCTGTAAAATGAGCTAGTGAAGGAAATGACAAACCATTCCAGTATCTTTACCTAGAAAGCCCCAAATGCATTCAATAAGAATTGAACATGACCAAAAACAACTGAAATAGCAACAAGATAAAAGCCTACTTTTTTTTTATGTATAACTTTTTCCCTTCCAAGTTCTGGATCCATGAGGAGCAGAACCAAGAATAAACATATATCTTTTCTGGAATATAGAATATAAAAGGAATGACGTATTTGTGCTTTAATTAATGTTATTGATCATGCTTAGTCTGAGATCCTATAGTATAAATACATGCTTTTAAGTCCTGAACCAATATGGAACATTTTCAAAATTGGGGATTGGGATTCTACCTTCTCTTAACACACACATAGCAGATATATAGGCATATGTATATAGAGATAGATATATTTAAGTGAAGGGAGGATTTCTCACTTTTAAACTCTTGGTAACTTCAGCTTCTTTCGTAATAAGAGTCTAAACTCATCTTTCAGTTATCCCCATCTCAATTTCAACAGAACGCCTGCCAGTCCACATGCTGATAGCACTGAAAATGATTTATTTATATCTTTCTGGTTAGTCATGCAGTCTATGTACAAACAAAACAATGTTATTCTTATCTTCTCCAAAAGTTTAATTCATTTGCAATTAAAAATTGGGGGAGAAGAAGGTGGTGGTGCGAACTGGCACAAGGAAGAAGCTTATCCCCCAGAGAAAACATCCACCTAACTGCTGCTCTATCTTGTTTTTAATCCTGTCTAAGGATTATCCTACAATAATTAAATAAGGTAAAACAAGTCCTTAACCAGGGCTTTTCAACAAGTCCTTAAAAATCTATTGTTAAAACCTATCATCCATGAGCTCTTGCCAAAGTTTATTCCTACACCTTCTCTCCCAACTCGTATCCTTATTTGTTTTTGTCAGAGGTTTATTCCAAGCCAAGTTTATGTTTTCTTTTTTCAGTATGGTTATTAGCAAAAAAAGAACTAGAGGGAATCATAGGAATTCAGGACCGTAGGCTTGTATATGATATAGCAGGACCCCATCTTTAGTGTCTCACATGCCCAGTTCCGTTGGCATGCCTCTGCTGGCCACCAAAGCCTCACCTCCAAATAGTTTCCTTACTCAACAGATGCTGGCATATTGTAGTGAAGCAGAATGGCCTCTTGGCTTGTGGACAGGGTGGCTGTCTTGAGAAAAATAAAGATTCCTATAGGAGGTGGCCCTGAAATTGATGTAGGACAGGGAGTTTGGAACTTTGATGCTGCCATCTTGATTTTACTTCTGACGCCTTGCTGGATTGTAGGTAAATTACCTAATCTTTCTGTGGGCCTTGGTGCTCTCTATTAACTGGATAGAGGATTCTCTCACTGAATATCACCAAGTTCATTCATTCATTCATTCATTCATTCATTCATTCGTCCATCCATCCATCCATTCATACTTTGAAGGCTAATACATCTGAAGTTGAAAAACAGTCAATGAAAAAAACATCCAGTCCTATCATTTAGAGAGAGCTTGATCTTGCTGCCTCATTTGCTGTACCCTTTGATATTGGGGATAAACAGCTTGTATTTAAAACAGTAAGTTGATAAAATCCAACATTTTAGGAAATAAGTTGCCTGGTTACTAGGATTACACTTTTCACATAGTAGGTATGTAATAAAGATGTGCTGTCTTAACTAGAGCTGCATGAAAGCTAGAAAAGCTTTGAAAAGGGAGGAAACTAGACTAAATTAAGAAATGTGTTAAGCGTGTATGAATTTGATATTTTGTGTTTTGGGTATAGACCCATGGAAACTCCCTTTTCTGATAAAAACCTGCATCTTCGATATGATTCATGGACTTAGTGATCTGTTGTTTCATCAGCACAGGAAGTACTCAGTGTGGAAACTCCCCTCATCAATGCAGATCAGCATAGTTAGACTATGACTTAACAGAATAGTAAATTGTCTGATGCAGACAGTTTAAGTGACTTGACAAAAGTCACAAAACCATTATGTGTCAGGCGAAATCTGAACCCAGGGCTTCCTGACTTTGACTGACTCTGTTTACTAAGCCATGCTACCTTGCTGAACCTGAAAGAATGCAAAATAGCACTTCACACACACAAAAAAGCCAAAAAAAAAATCTTTAACCTCACAGTTCTTCTTTGGGCTCCTATCATTATTTGCAACCCTGTACTGTGCCCCAGTGCTGACTGAGCAATGTACTTCACACATAAAAAATACTTAGTTAAATATGTCTCGCCTAGCACATTGTACCTTACATAACACTTCTTTTGCACCTCTTTTATACTTATCATTTATTACACTTATTTGTATAAGTGTCCGATCTGACTACTAGACTGTAAGCTTTATTGTCAGTCAGCTTACAATCTAGAAGTCCTTTCTAAACTTTGCGTTTCTTCCAGTGTCCAGCTGTGAGTTGATGGTACAGTATTTATTAAATAATGTGGAAACATGGATAGTGACAGACCTGGTGTCGGAATCTATGTCCCCCATCCTGAAAACCCCCTCACTTGATCCTTGTATCCCCCTTAGCTATCATCCTAAATCTCTTCTGTCCTTTTTGTCTAAACTTTTTGAACAGGTCATCTACTATAGGTGCCTCCAGTTTCTCTATTTTTACTCTCTTTTTAAGACCTTTTAATTTGACTTTCAACTTAACTAGTTCCCCAAACCTGCTCTCTCCAGTGGTACCAGTGATCTCTTACATGCCAAATTCAGTGATCTCTTCTCAGTCCTCATTCTTTTTGCCCTCTTTGCAGACTTTGACTCTGTTGATAATTCTCTCCTCTTTAATATTCTCTTCTCACTAGATTTGGGACACTGCTCTCCCTTGATTTTCCTATCTATCTCTCTTCTCCTTTGCTTCTTTTGCAGAATCTCCATCTAAATCATGGTGTCTGACTGTGGTTCCTCAGGGTTCTGTCCCAGACCCTCTTTTCCCTCTATGCTATCTTGGTGATTTTATCAACTTCCATGAGTTTAATGGCTATCTCTGTGCTGATGATTCATGAACCTACCTGTCCTGCCCCAAACTCTTTGCTGACCTCTAGTCTTGAATTTCTAGTTGCCTTCCATATACCTCAAATCAGTTGTTCTGTAGACATCTTAAACTCAATATATACCAAATTATATCATCTCCTCTCCTCTCCTATCTTCCCTATTACTGTAAAGGGCTACATCACCTTCCCATTCTCTTAGGATCATAAGTTAGGGGTCATCCTTGACTCCACTAAGTCTCACAATGTCCTTACCCAATATTCAATGGCCTGTTGATTTCACCTTTGAATGTGCCATATTTTCTCTTTTGACACTGCTACTACTCTGGGACAGTTCCTCAACATTTGAATAGGAGATGACAATACTTAAAAAATATAAAGGGTGGGGAAAGAGATATAGTTTGCTAATGTTTGGGAAGTTGGCATAGAGACATGGTCCCAGGCAAGATAAGGTAAAGGCTCACATGTCAGAACTTGTCATCATCAGGGGTAGAATTGGGAGAGAAGTGGAGATGATGGCTAGAATGGAGGCAACAGAGTATTGAGATGACCAGAAAGTGAAACAACTTCCTTAAACCTCAGTTTATTCCTCTATAAAATGGGGATAATAATAGTATTAATCTCAGAGTTGTGATGATGAAATGTGTGTTGTCTTTAACTAGTTTGTTACATTAAAATTCTCAGGTATCTTCTATTCTCTCTCCCCTCCAAGAACTAAAGAAGGCATCATTTAAAAAAAAAAATATATATATATATATAAACTATGTTGCTTGTTTCCATTTATCAGTTCTTTCTCTGGAAGTAGATATGCACAAATCACTCTTCAAATAATATTTGGGTGGTGTCTATGATATTCTCTTATTTCTACTCATTTCACTCTTCATAATTTCATGTAGGTCTTTCCATGTTTTTCTAAAATTAATCTGTGGTTGAATAATTACACTTGTATTCAAACCTGCCTTAAATTTAAATATTATATCACTTAGTGTCTTATCTATAAAAATACGATTACTTGTTTTTGGGGGGCATTTTTGATGAGCTCTCTGAAAACACTCAAGAGAGATGTTGCCTTTATATTCAAAGCCCTCCACATAGTAAGTGGGATCAGAAATTAACTAATAATGATGATCATGATCATAACTATAATGACAAGCTCAAAAGAGATTCATCAAGTCATCACAGGTTCCTCTTTGGGTCTAATCATTGAATCAATTCTGAATCTACTCAACTGTCTTATTGTCTAGCTCTTTTCTTCCCATTTTTTTTTAACCCTTACCTTTCATCTTGGAGTCAATACTGTGTATTGCCTCCAAGGCAGAAGAGTGGTAAGGGCTAGGCAATGGGGGTCAAGTGACTTGCCCAGGGTCACACAGCTGGGAAATGTCTGAGGTCAGATTTGAACCTAGGACCTTCCATCTCTAGGCCTGATTCTCAGTCCACTGAGCTACCCAGCTGCCCCCTCTTTTCTTCCCATTTTGACCATAAAGGCAACAAGAAATTTTGTTAAATACTTTTTTACAATCTAGATTAAACCTATAACAAGTATTTCTTTGGTCTACTAATTTAGTAACCATCAAATATTAAAATTTGATTATTTTGCTATAAATTGTTTGTAATAGGGTCATACTAGATTTCTTGGAGACCTTTCGTTTTGTTTTTTTTTTAATACTTTTTAAAAATTCCTTTAATAGAAAGTACTGGAATTTTGGCAGGTATCAGATCCAAGATTCTTGGTCTATAGCTTGAAGAGTCCTTTTTCTTCTCCATTTTGAAAATTGGAACATTGGTTCTCTCAGTTTTGTGGTTCTGTATTATTCTTTAAAGTCTTTCAAAATTCACTAATGACCAGTTCTAGCAGCATATGAGTTGTTCATCTGAACCTGATGAATAAAAGATAACAAGGGCAGGCAGGTAGTTGCTCTCTTATTATCTCTCTAACTTCCAGTATCAAATCTGTAATAGACTTCTTGTCCAATCATTCTCTTAGGTGGAACTGTCCCCTCCTCATCTCTTTCTTCCAAAAAAATGGAAGGAAAATAAGAATTGAGCTATACTCTGAAGAACTGATTCTCTTTATTCCATTTATTAGAGTATAGTCCTATTCCTTCTGGAACTTTCCAAATTATGTAGGCCCAATCTATGCTTTATGTAAAGAATGATAGGTTGGGAAATATCATAAATGTCTCTGGGTATATGATTCTGCCAAGTTCTAGATTTGTGATACTAAATTGGAATCAACTGGGTCTTTCAATCAGACATTTTCTGTTTCCATATGTACTTTCCATTCAAGGATAGACTGCCATGGAAAGGGATACATAATAAACCAAAGAAAAATAGCAGATAATCCCATTAATGAAGCTGTTTCAAGAACAAAAGAACATTTTCTCCAAGGATAATGAGTTAATGATTTTAAATTTAGACAATTTTTTCTCCCATAGAGGGGGGACCTTCAATATTTCTATCTCCTTTAAAACTCCAAATTTCTAGGAACTGCAGTCCTGGAGAAAAAAATAACTAAGTTTTGGGGTTTTGGGAACATTTTTCCTTCTTATAGGCCTTAATGTCCAATATAAATGTGAATAATCATTTTGATCTCATTGTTCTCATCTTTTTGCAGTGGGCTCTGATAGACACACTCCTGAGACAGTTGTTCTCTTCCTAATTTTTTATATTTAATGTTCTATAGCCTATTGCAAAGGCAGAGAAGATAACTGCTTTATGTAACTGAATAAAGTGTTAGAAGGTTAGCTCGCTCTCTATGGGATCAGTGAAAGCATCCAAATCTCATGGCAGGCATGGATGAAGGATGCTTTTCACCTCATCCATTTCCCATATGAGTTTGATTTCCTTGGCTAGAACTCTATGTCTTGAAAGCTTTTGTTCCTTGTAGCTTGGAGATTATGAATAGTTTGTAGAGGGATATCTTTTAGAAACATTGTTTTAAAGGTATTTTTTAATGGGTTGGTGAGATAGAGGGGCAATTATGGACAGCAAGCCAGTCTATGACAAGGGTCTGGTTTCTAGGACATTTCATTTGGTTCAAAAATATTTGAGGTCATTATTTGTAAAATGAGAATTTATTGTCTGTCAGGCATGAAAAATAATAAGCTTCTAGTCAGTAAGTCTAGCAACCAAATCTTGTTTTTGCCAAATATTCAATAGGTGCCAAAAATTCAATAGGTGCTAAAAAAATACCGCTTTCTATGTGTTGCACAATTTTTTCTATTTCCATGCATAATCTATATTGATAATTTTATCTCAGATACTTAAGAATAATATTTCTATACTTTCTGGTATCAATGACCTGCTCTGGAATTGTTATCATAAACACCTAAGTGTCCACAAGAAACCCACATGACAGAACCATTTATTTGATGTTTCTTTGTTGACATCTTGTTGACTATATCTTATATATGTGGAAGGCCTTGACTTGCTTGGTAAAGTGATGTCTGCTTGTTTCCAAAGTATTACTATAAGTGGTTGATGTGTTTATCATATACTCTAACAATGTTTATCCATTTTTATTCTGTTTTTTGGTAAGGAAGTACAAACCTTTCTTTGGCTGCCTTAGAATGGTGGGCTTTATCATCAATGTTGAATGGGTCTTTGTCACAATATTTTCCAAATCTTCTGTGGTCCATTTTATGGTTCTGAAAATGTACATTAAAATTGGTACTGCATATATATTAATTGCTTCAAATGTATTTTCCATTCACCATTTTAGGATGCCAGTCAATTTCAACGTACATACACTTCTCTTTGATTTCTTTACACTTGACATGTCTTACATGGAAGAGTCCAAGACATCTCTTTCACCATTTCTTAAATGTTACCATTTTTAAGTTAGCAATTTTAATATCTATTTTTATTTGGTGCATGTTAGCAATTTTTTATTTGATAAATCCAAATGGCATGTTATATATTACTTGAGAAAGATTCCACTAGTTAAAAAACTATTTGGTGTGGTTTTTTGTTGAAGTCATGTAGCTTGAAGTCACTCATGCAGATCTATAAATAATTAAATATTTATTAAGCACCTACTATGTAGCATAAGAAGCAGATAGATAGTTAAGTGGATAGAGTGCTAGGACTGGAATTAGGAAGACTGAAGTTTAAATCTGGACTCTTGCTAGCCTTGTGACCCCAAGCAAGTAATTTAAGCAATCTTTACCTTAATACACTGGAGAAAGAAATGGCAAGTCATTCCATTATTTTTGCCAAGAAAACTGGATGGGAAATATTGGCATAATAAGTTCCATGGGGTCATGAAGAGTTGGATGCACTGAATGGCTGGGCAACAACAACACTCTACCAAGCATAATTCTAAGTACTGTAGATATAAATATGAAAAAAAAAAGACAATTCCTGCCCTCAAAGAGCTCACAATCTAATGGAGAAAGACAAAATGGAGGGAAGGAAGATTCCTGACAAGTAGAATGCTGGAGAAATCGAAAGGACAACTATTAAGTGGGAAATGAAAAGATGGTTGATTTGGGTATCCTCTTTAAATGAAGATTTTGGAATTTTTTTGATTTGGTCACTATCCCTCTAATTAGAGAGCAGAGGGGACTGAGAGTACTTATGAGGTATGAGCATTGAGGATGATACAATTTCACAAAATGATCAGTTTTTTGATGATGAAGTTTCTGTGAGCATAATGGAGTCCAAATTAAGGAAAACAGCTAGGTGGAAAAATGAAGAGATTCAAGTTATTAATGAGATTAATAAGATATTTTGGTTCAATTCTTTCTTTAACATGGAAGTCATACTTATTCATGGTTAGAGGAAGTAATAAAAGATTTTGAGATAGGATAATAATAGACTTAAGCTGTCTTTGGGAAAAAACAACACTCATAATGTTGATTTTTCTTGATATTATTGTAGTGTAGTATTTTTTAAATAGAGAATAATAGATATTATTTAGCTTAGTAGTATTATTATATTTGTACTTCATACATACAGAGTAATTTATTTAAAGTCATGAGTGCAGAACAGAGTAAGAGGATAATAAAAAATTCAGTCTAAATGTTATGGTGTTTTTAGTTATCTTGTTCCATTATTGATTCATTAATAAGTTGTTCTTTATACTCCTGGGACTTTCTAGTTCCATTTTTTGCTCCTCTTTCAACATATTGTTTTCTTATAAGTGATTGTAGTTTTGTTTTTAGTGATATAAACTGAATGTCTTTTTTAAGGTATATATACATGTGACTAACCTATATGGTCATGGGGTCACTGGTGTTCTTATATTTTGATAATTAATATATGCTCCCTTCTGTTAACAAAATTGGGATCAGGCTTGAGAAAAAGCTAGTATTTTTTAGTTATTTATTTGCCTTTCTGAATCATGTGAGCCAATGTTATTAATCTTATCTGGTCCTTTTGTTTTCATTTTTTCAGAGAAGCTTGAGTTCTGGGTACTTTCCTTGGAACAAATATTAATAAAGCTTAAAGGGGCAGCAGAGTGGCTCAGTGGATCGAGATGCAGGTCCAGAGACGGGAGGTCCTGGGTTCACAATCTGACCTCAGACATTTCCTAGCTATGTGACCCTGGGCAAGTCACTTAATCCCCCATTTCCTAGTCCTTACCACTCTTTTGCCTTGGAACCAAAACACAGTATTGATTCCAAAAAGGAAGGTTAGGGTTTAAAAAAAAAAAGAAAAAAAGCTTAAGTTTTCTATTTCTCATTCAATCCAACTTGTGTTTTGTTGTATTGTACTTGGTAGGATGATGCAGATGACTAGACACTTCCTATATCCCCCTTCTTTGATGGTTCTGATTTCTTTATTCCTCATTTGTGTTGTAAAGTATTATTTTCTTCTTTGATCTCATTTGACTCTTTAGATCATCTTAACTTTTTCCTTCAATGGCTAGAATTTCTAATATACTTTTCCTTCAGATTCCTTTCTACATATTTTTACCTCACTGCCTTTTTTTTGCTGGGAAACCAGCAGTTCAAGTTTTTTACTAACTATACAAGCTACATAGTGATGTATTCTTCCAGTATCTTTCTTCCATACTTCAATCACTTTCTGAAGATGCTTCAGCCATGGCAAGGTTTGACATTTACCCTTAGGGGTATTCCTTGATAGCTCCACCCTTCCTCATTTATTTCTTACTGGGGCAACAGCTGTCACATATAGGCATTCAGGTCCTGAGATGGTTTTTACATTTTATCAAATAATGTGAGAGAATACATTTATTCATGATGGTTATAGAAAACACCACCTTTTTGGACTCACTCCTTTTGATATAATTGGCCTTCTTGTTGGATTCATGCCATCAAACTCAAAAAAGTTTTTTTGGAATTCCAGGATAAGTATACTCAGCTCTTATAAAAATCATTTGAGACTTTTCAATATTGTTTTTTATCATCTCTTGCCTAGTTAGGTATAATTGTTGGCATTTGCATTAGCTGAAGAATTTCCAAGATTCATATTCCTTAGTATTTCATCCTTGGGTTTTAGTAACTCCTTAATTTCATTTCATTTCATCTAATCTAGGTTTGGGCACGAAGTTATTATTGTTTTTATGACTGCCCTATACTTATTGGCAATAAGTTATTTTATGACTTGGACCTGAGGGTACCAATGAAAAAAAAAAACAACAACCCCCAAACAGTATGAAAGCTGTGCTTCTGACCTGTGAGATCTGTTTCCAATTTTGTTATTATTATGGTGTATAATGAAACTATTCATGTTGTCACTCCATTTCATACTTACTCATACTTTGTCCATTTTAGTGGTCAACATCATCTGTGTGAAGTATTGGTCTTTTTTTCTTGTTCTGATGTATCTTGACTTCCTTTTTGTGCCAGAACATGAAGGAGAGGCACTCATTTCACTGTCATGTATCAAGCTTATCATTATAGTAGCTTCATGTAGGATCATCCTACAATCCTATATCAGTTCATCTATTTAAAAATTTTATTGAGGATGTTTCATTATATTCAGTGGCACTGCCAAATACGACTAAGTGCTAAATTGGTAAAATTAAGATTCTGGTTTCAGGAAGATCTTAGTTCAAATTCAGCCTCAGATATTTGCATGACCCTGGGCAAGTCACTTAAGTGCTGTTTGTCTCAGTTTCCTTATCTACAAAATGGGAATGATCAATCATAGAATGTATCTCCAAAGATTGTTATGATGCTAAAATAAAATATTTGTAAAATATTTTGCAAAACTTAAAGTGCTACTATTTCTTGTTTAGTCATTTCAGTTGATTCTGATTCTTTGTGACCTCATTGGGTGATTTCTTGGCAACGACATTGGAGTGGTTTGTCATTTTCTTCTATATCTCATTTTACAGATGAGGAATTCAAGCAAGCAGTATTAAGTGGCTTGCCTTGGGTCACACAGCTATTAAGTGTCTGAGACCAGATTTGAACTCAGGAAAAGGTGTCTTCCTGACTGCATGTTTAGCACTCCATCCGCTCACTGTGACCCCTTGTTTCCCATTGTAACCATTCCTAAAGCCCAAAGGGCTAGTATTTTAAAATTCCTTCCAGGCTTTTATAACAAGGATTCCCATGTTGGCCATGGCTTGACAGAAGATGATATGAAAATGATCTGTGAATTTTATTGGACTATAAATAAGCTCAACATGAGTCCAAAATGTGATATGGCAGCCTGAAAAAAAAATCAACCTTTTGTGATCTTAGATTTCACTAAACAAGATATAGCCTCTAGGACAAGGACATTTTGATTATACTCTGCTATTATTGGACTATATCTAAAAGTATTATGTTCAGTTCTAGAGGAACTGAGATTGGAAAGAGACTGACAAGTCATAATGTGCCTATAGAAAGACAATTAGGATGGAGACTTATGTTAGGATTGATTGAAAGAACTCAAACTATTTAGTGTGAAGAAAAGAAAACTTTGCTGTTATTGGATCATTTTTAAGTCGTGTCCAAATCTGGTGACCCCATTTGAGGTTTTCTTGGCAGAGATACTGGAGTGGTTTGCCATTTACTACTCTAGTTCATTTGACTGATGAGGAAACTGAGGCAAACAGCTTTAAATGACTTGCCCCAATATAGTTAGGAAGTATCTGAAGTTGGATTTGAATGAGTCTTCCATTTCATTGCCTAACTGCCTTGGGGGTGGATACAATAATCATCAAACATTTGAATGGCAATTTTGTGGAAATGAAGCCAAGTCAAAAAGTATTTATTAAGAGCCTACTATGTAGCAAACACTTTGCTAAGAGCCAGGGATACAGAGACAGACAAAAAACATTGCTGCTCTCTAGGAGCTCAAAGAGCGATGAAAGAGATGATATGTCAACACCTATGTATGAATAAGATCTATACAGAATGAATGGGGGTAGGATGACTAAGCTCACACAGGTAGCATATACTAAGACAATTTCAAACACAGGTCTCCTGACTTCAAATCCACTGCTCTGTACAGATTATAACACTTCTGAAGGGACATCTAGGTGACCAGTGGATAGAATGCTGGGCCAGGAGTTGAGAGGCACTAGGTTCAAATCTGACCTCAAACACTTCTTAGCTGTGTGACCCTGGGCAAGTCACTTAATCTCAATTACCTAGCCCTTATCCCTTTTCTGCCTTGGAATTATTTGTATTAATTCCCAGACAAAAGGTAAAGATTTTTTTTTAAAGAACACATACAAAGTATTGTATTTAGTTCTAAATATCTTTTTAGGAAATCTAGTAATATGTCAGTCTGTCCAAAGAAGAACAATTAGGGCCAAGCTGTAACACTATATCAATGTAACATTGCCTCACTTTGTTATGGAGAAGATTATTGCTCTTGAATAGATTGGACAACAACAAGATGGCCTCTGATATCCCTCCAAATTTTAAGTGTCTTCAAAATTTTTGGTCAAAACTCTTCTACCATTTTGTAGTGTATACATTTTATTGCTTAAGATTGTTCTTACTCTATACTATTGTAGAATTACTATGAAACCTGGGATATGACCCTTGGTTTTTTCCAACCTGTGTTCTGTTATTTAGTGGTTTATAAGCACAGTTTCTTGAGAAATAAGAGGAGGCTATTGTGGTTGAAACTAAGTGGTCGCCTTAGTCTCTTGGGGTATAAGTGACTCTTGTTCAAGATGTGCTTCCCATTTTTGATGACCTGAACGTTTGAATTGATTATTTATTATAACAGCCTTTCCTTTTTTCTAGATCTAAACAGCATCTCTCAAAGTCCTTCTTCTAAATTTAACCCAATGTCACCAACCTCAGCTCCACTTTTCACTTGGCCACACAGACCTAGTGTATGTATCCCACTGTCTCTCCACCTTTTGATGAAGATTTCTTTTACTCTCACTTTCCTTGATGAAGCTTGAACCAGACATAAAATGGTCTGGTTTATGTTGACCTTTCTACACTGTAGAAATTCATAGTACCAATAACTGCTAATAAGGAATTTAACCAATTGTCACCTACTTGGTGACACTGGGCATGTGGCTACTGAATTATCAAAAGAATGTTATATATGCTGCTTCTTAGATTGTTACTCTACTTGTTTGTAAAGATGGAGACATCACAACAGAAGTCTTTAATGTGTAAGGATCTTCTGTTAGTAGCATTGCCTTCCCCATTAAATATGGAGTGGAGGGGTGTTAATATTCTTCATGATCCTTGTCACCCAACTGATCAGAGTGGTAAAGATGATTAAGGTCTGGACTTGGAGTCATTAAATCTGGGTTCAAATCCTACCTCCAACCTTTCTACATTCTATGACCACTTCTATTTTGGCCTCACTTTCCTTATTTCTAAAATGGGACAATTATAGTACTTACCTCATAGGATTGTTTTGAAAATTAAATGGAAAAATGAATATGTAAATGAAATTTGTCAGAAATCTCCTAATTAACACCCCCTCTTTCTTATGTATTTAAAGGAATTTACCAATCTTAAAACAATATTAAATAATAATTATAATTGAAACTTCTCATGGCAAATAATTATGTACTATGGTTTAGAAAGCATGTTTTAGGTTTGGTTTAAAAGGCTTTAGTCCTTACACCACTTACAGGCAATCTTTCCCACTTTTAAATTTTTGTATCTATTTGTTTAATGCAGTTATCTAAGTATGTGCCATTTCCTTTATTGCATTATAAACTTCTTAAAGGCAGAGACCATGTCCTATCCCTTTCTCTAATCTTCAAAATATCTTTTTTATACAAAGCAATCACTGGAGGTTCATCTTGGGCCCAAAATAAGGGATACCCAATGGACCAGCCTTCTAACTTGAGGCTCAAATGAGATAATTCATACATTTCAGACTTTGAAGGACTTTATAATTGTTAGACACGATTATCATAGAGGAACACTTCACAATGTGTAGAATTTCTTGGATATGGATACTTTTTCTATTTCTGGAGATCACAGTCATTTCATACCTTATATCATGAGTTACTGAGTCATGTTACCCTTAAAGATCACCTAATAGTTAGTCAAATAATAATTAGTCAAAAGACTAATTCAGTGCTTTGCTAGATAACCAATACCCAGACCGTCACAAGACTTGGAAGTAGCTCATTCAAACCTGCCATGTATCCCAGGGACATACACATAGCCTTTGAATTGTTAGTGTCACTTCCATGTCACCATAAACCATCCTGGCCATATGAAATACTTCAAATTGTTTCATTGGACTGAATTTTAACATGGTTTTTGTGAATGGTGGATTAGAACAATAGTAAGAGAGATAAAAGTTATGAATGCCTCATGTCCCCCCATTTTGCATCCAGTTCTTCAAAGGCACTAGAAATGCATTCTAGGTTACTTCTGCCTTTATTGTTTGTTCCTATATGAATTAGTAGATGTGACCAGTGAATCTCAGTATCTTCAAATTGAAAAGCACCTCCAAGGTGGGTTTAATGAGTGTTGGGAAGCTCCTTAATCACCTATTTGAGAATAGAAGACATCATCATTAATTATTAATTAATGATAAAGTTAATTAATATTATTCATTTTAATATTAGTTAAGATTAACATATATTAATTAACTCACCATTAATCACATCAGGTCAAGAGGTTCATTCTTGGACTTGTCAGCAGAAATGTACCAACATCCTGTATACATCTCTTCTAGGGTCTGAAAAAGATGCCTTGAAGAACATTCCTTATTTTTCTTTGGACTTTGCTTCTTCTGAAGGTATGGCAATAGCCTCTATAAGACAAGTCTCT
Source organism: Monodelphis domestica (assembly GCF_027887165.1). Lineage (NCBI taxonomy): Eukaryota > Metazoa > Chordata > Mammalia > Didelphimorphia > Didelphidae > Monodelphis > Monodelphis domestica. The sequence goes on along the minus strand of NC_077228.1, from coordinate 41,784,418 downwards.
TGCCTTTATGTGATCACATTACTGCATAGTTCCTTCTCATTTCCCATCTCCCCTGTGTTATCTTCTTCTATTTACTAACTCTGTGATATTTCCCTTTATCTCTTCGTTCTCTCTTTCTTTTTTCCTTCTTGGATAATTTATTCCATGCTGCCTAGGGACCTTTCATTATCTTCAATATATTGGAGCATATACAGACATTCCTCAAGTTTCCTTTACATGCAAATGTGTTTGGAAGACCAGCCTTCATTTATAATTCACATAATTGGTGACTGCCTTAGGTAGGAAGACAAACATAACACATATCTTGCAAGGCAGTAGTATAGTTTTTTTTTCAATATCCTTTAAAATTCTATGAGTTTATGAATATTTTCATCATATTCAATACCTTTATGTAGACACAGCATAGAAATTGATCCCTTTCCAGTTTAATTTAAGCTGTTCTGTTTTGTTTTGACCTGGTTAATCTTTGTGAACTTATGTTATTTCATAGAATTATAAAATACGATGATAAACAGAGACAATAGAGGTCATGTCATCTACGTTCACATCCAAAGCAAATTTCCACTTTGCCTTATCCCAAATAGGCCATTCAATTTGTGACCAGACACTTCCAGTGATGGGGAATTCACTCCTTTAAGAGGAAGCCTGTTCCATAGTCAAACATGTCTAATTGTTGGAAATTTCATTCTTATATTAAACCACTCTTGAACTCCTTATATATTCTATCCTCTATATTCATCCTGGATTCAGCTAGCCTTTGGAATAATGTGAAACTGCCCTTCTCTTCTTTCCATAGAACTTCAAATATTTTAAAATAGATTTTTTTCCAAAATTGAACTCATCCTTATTCAACCCAAATATTTCTTTCTTCCCAACTTCCTAACTACTTTGAGCATACAACTGTACTTCCCCTCTCTTAGACTTGCAAAATTCTCACTCTTTCTCACCTGCCATATCAATCAGTGGTCAAGTTCTGTTGTTTCTTCTTTTATAATTCCTTTCACATATGCCCCTTCTTTCCTCTGGTGCTTGCACTGCCCTGATGCAGGCCATCATCACCACATGCCTAAACTATTGCAGTAGGTTTCTGGTTGGCCTCTTTGCCTCAAGTCTCTCTCTCTTCCAGTCTATTATTCACTCATCTATAAAAGTGGGCTTCCTGAAGCACAGGCTTCCAGTATCAAATATAAAATCTTCTATTAGGTTTGATACTGCAAGATGTTACAATATTCTTAAGGATATCCATAACACTTAGAAGAGTTCACCCTAATAACCCATATGGGAAAACTGAATGGATGAAGAACATTTGATGTATAGACTGTGAACAGTTTGGATGGATAGTTCATTAAGTTAATCTATTAACACATGTATTTTGGTTGGGTCCATCAGATGGATACTTAAGACCAGAAATGAAGAGGAAGAAGGAAGTTCAGATTGCATAAGCAAGGTTATATTTACATTCTTCCAGAATGAGCATTGTTGGCAACCCAGAAGACAAAGGAGAAATGTATGATGGTTGTGAATAGGATGCAATATATTAGTAAGAATGAGTGGTATCTGAGGAGTGTCATAAAAGATATCACCCAGGAAATGTAGGGGAAAAGAAAGAGAGATTGGATGGCTGGTCATGTAGTAAGATTGAGGAATGACACAGGGATGGTATCAAACTGCATTAGTCCCTACAGATATTCAGAGACTTAGAGTAAGGCTTCTAGTATGTTGAGTGAATCCTTTAAGGGCAATGAAGAGGATATAGACAAGAGTCTTGCACGATGAGAAGATGGAGATCAGTTGTAATTGGCACCAATGGAGGGATTACCCATGCTGATGAGATCACAGAGCCATTAAGGTGTTGAAGCACTGAAATTCTGAATCCTATGACTATAACTTAAGATATCGTTAGATATTGAAAACAATATTTATTTAGATATTACTAATTGTCACACTACATTGGTCATCATAGTACCATAGGATCACAGAAATAGTGCTGGAAGGGACCTTAAAGAGTTCTTTTTTGCATCTGCAGAAACTGAAAGTCAGAAAATCAAATGATTTATCGGGGTCATCCAGATAATCTGAACTTCTAGACAGCTAAAATATCTAGTTCTTATTTTTAAATATGAATTTATTTTGAAGCATGTCCCTCCTGTCCTGCACTCCTCTACTTCATTTTTTAAAACCAGATGTATACTTTAGATTTATCGCTGTTAAATTTAATCTTGTTTTCTGCCTATTGCTTCATTTTATTGAAATCCTATTGTGACATAAAACATGCTAGCTCTTCCTTCCAGATTTGCATAATCTACAAACTTGGACAATATTTTTTCCATGCCTTCCTTTAAATAATTTACACATATACAAATTGTGGTATCTATATACTGTATATGGTTTATTATATACATGTATATAATATAGTCTGTAAATAAATATAAACTTTTACCTAATATGTAGGTGTACACACATTTCATATTTTATTTATATATTTATTATATATTATACATATACACACATGCATGCACACATACTAGGATAACACACAGATTAGAACTTTTTGCCAACAGAAACCTCAAAGCAGGCTGACATCTATTCACTAATTAACATTTTTTTGAGGGGAGGGAATATAAAACTATCCAACTGGACTGTCATCTATCCTGTATTTCTTTATTTTATCATTTTTATCATTTTCTTTAACTTTACCAGAAAATTTTTATGAGAAATGTTGTCAAGCCCTAGGCTGAAATTAAGATTTTTGGGGGGGTTATTCCCTACATAACCTGGACTTCATGAACCCATGCTGGCTTCTAAGGATCATTTTTTTCCCTCTTCTCAACAGCCACAAACCATATAATCAATACTTTATCCTATAATTTTGCTGGAGGTTAATGTCAAACTTCCTGCTCTACCAAGTCCAGAATCCATTCTTTTCCCTTCTGAAAATCAGCTCATTTGCTTCTCTCTAATATTTTGTTACTACTTCTCCCATTCTCTAAAGATATGTGACTACACCACTTTCTGTAAGTCCTTATAGCACCTTGTGATGAAATTGATTGGTACTCAGAAAAATAAACTCTAGGCAATATATTATCTATATATTGTATATATTGTGTATTGCATATATACACAGGCATAAAAACACACATAAATGACAAATATGTGTATACTATGTATAAGACCTGCAAGAACAAAAAGAACTTTCAATTGATATTTGAAAAATATTCAGGTTAAACTGTAAGAGTTTTGAGTCTCTCTTGCTTCCATATGATATAAATGTGTGTGTGTGTGTGTGTGTGTGTGTGTGTGTGTGTGTGTGTGTGTAAATAATTCAATCACTTTCTTGGGCTGAATATGGTACAGTGGAAAAAGCTTTGAATTTGGAGTGAGAAGACCTGGACATAAATCCTGGCTCTGTTGTAGATTCCTTGTGTGATCTCAAAAAATAACATTGCACTTCTAGACCAGTTCTCAGTTTTAAATGTTTAAAATCTTTAAAATGAGGGAGTTTTAGTTCATGACCTCTCAGTTCCATTTCATTTTTAAATTCTATCATATATTGGGTTTTGTTGACTATCTTGTATTTTGTTTTTAATTTGAAGAAATTCTCCTCTTGGTAGACAAAATAGAATTAAGATTAAAATTTTGTCTTTATTTTTTTAATCTGATAATTTTATATTTATTTTTTCCAAGCATCAAGTCTATTATTTTTCCTTTATTTACCTGGTTTAGAAAATAATGTTGACAAAATAATGTTGACATCGGCATGCTTCAGAAGATTTAGAAAGTGTATAATAATCATAATAACAGTAACAGAAGTTAGCATTTATATAGTGCTTTAAATTTTGCAAAGCACTTTACATATTTCTTTTGATCTTTGGCACTTTTGACACTTGTTACAGTGGTTTTTATTATGCTTTCCTATTTGTCCTGATTATACACATCTTCCTTTTATCTTTTATGTATGTTCTAATATCAGAATTTACTAGGGGCAGCTAAGTGGCAGTGGATTGAGAGCCAGGCCCAGAGACAGGGGGTCCTGGGTTCGAATTTGGTCTTAGACACTTACTAGCTGTGTGACCCTGGGCAAGTCACTTAACCCCCATTGCCCAGTCTTTGCCACTCTTCTGCCTTGGAACCAGTACAGAGTATTGATTCTAAGATGAAAGGTAAGGGTTTTAAAAAAATAATTTACCAAAGGGATTCCCATGAAGTCACATTCATTTTGGTTGATCCTTCATCCTTTACTGTGCCACTAAGAAAGATGATAATTTTGCTCTTATCCTACACCACCATTATTTCCTTTAATAATTCCTCACTTCCCTTTCCATCACTATTCTTTCAATGTGTTATTTGTCTTATTCTCAACAGTTTCTGATTTTACAGATTAATCTGAATATCCTTCAAATTTCAATTGAAAGCTCTTTCCATACTTGCAGGTCTTTGTAAGATTCTAGGAGCCCAATCATTCTAGTTTTATGAATTTAGAATTAGGAGGGAACTTTGTGGCATCTCATCCAAATCTCATATTTTACAGAAGAAGAAATTGAGACTCACAGAGATTAGGTGACTTGCCCAAAATCAAACAGCGAGTTGGTAATAGAGCTGGAATTTAAACCCAGTTTCTTCTATTTCTAGATTCAGTGGTGTTTCTACCACATTATATTGTATCCTAAATTATTGTCCATAAATTAAAATTCTATCTTTTGATGCTTTGCAGCTATTTGCTTGCTATTTTTGGTCTTCTTTTTTGTTTCAAAGTACACAATCCATTTTGACTTTTGTGACTCTTGTTACATGCCTATACTCTTCCTCAATAACTTGGCTTATTTAACTATTTTGTGCCATTATGGAATGACTTTTTAATTCTTTATATGATTCTTTGTTAAGCCAATTCATTTTCTTAACTAATAAAAGTGATCCTTCCTATTACCTTCTTCACCTTGGACTTCTCAGGCATTAATTTTCATCTTCTGCCTATTTCTGTACTTTTTTATCTATATTATCATTCAGATTTCTTTAACTCATGAAAGCTTTGGCCAAAATTTCCCCTCACATTTATAGCTCCAATCAATTTAGCTCTATAATCTCCATCTGGTACCCAAGATGAGGAGTATTGACATCATGGCAGTGACATTTCTGCCCTAAAAATCTGTGATAAAAACCCTTAAAAAGGTATTGCACCATCTGGATGAAAAGAAAAAAAAAGAAAACATCTGGATGTCTTGTTTCAAAATGCCAAACATCCAAGAAATTTGAACAAATATTTGAATGTTTCCAAATATCTTTGTGATTGATGAGGTTTTTCACTTTTCATACGGATGCTTTGGATTTGTTGGATGCCATGTAAAAGACAAAAGAAAATAGCCCTTTTGAGGAGTAGGCATTCAACCTTTCTCTGCTCTATTTTATACATCTTTACCTCTTTATCTATTGATGTGAGTAGATATAAAATCCATAAACATTTCTGTATATATTCATGTTCATCCATCCATCCATCCATCCATCCATCCATCCATCCATCCATCCATCTCTCTCGATATCCAAAGAGATAGATACATTGATATCTATTAATGGATATTGATAGATAATTATATACCTATATGTTTGGCTATTAGATATAGATCTAGTAGATAGATACACTATATATGTATATATATTATGTGTATACTATACATATATCTAGTAGACAAATATTCTATTTATGTGTGTATATATGTATTGTGTATATACTAAATACATACATACATATATATATATATATATATATATTTACCAGACAGACATCTAGAAAGGTAAATTCATTGACTGATTGATAGGAGTTGGACTGAATGATCTCTAAAGTCCCTCCCATCTATTATTCCATGATTCTACACCACTTAAACTCTTAGTTTCCCCAGGCACCTCTCCATGGCTAGTTGCAGATAAGTTGTTTTCAATCTGTTGATCTGTACAAGTGGAGAACATTCCAACTAGATTCCTATATCAATGCAAGTCATCTTGGAAGGATCTAAGCACACATATATATTTGGGCATGTGCATATATTCTTCCAAGATGACTTGCATTGATAGACACATATATACATGCATACACACATATGCCACCATACATATAAACTCATACAAAATATAGAGCAATTTGAAATAGACATATGCGCATTTATGTATATGAGTACCTCTGTTTGTGTCTGTATACAGATGTACTCAAACTAGAAATGTCCTGGGTAGATTCCTGTGACTTCTGTGATCTTCATCTTGTTGGTTTCCCCTAAACAACTGGAGTTTGACAGCTGCAAATCTTTAGTTTAGAAGTTAGATATTGAATTTTACCACAGTCGTGCACTCTGATCTTGTCGTTTTTCTTTGTGACTTAGGAGAACATACTTATTTGTTTGAATGTTGAATATTGCCATATTAGGCTCCATTTATATATAATTAAGAACTATAGATTACCAGGAAGTACGCTTTTCCCTCCAGAGAAACAAAACTTAGGACAACAAAACTTGATAAAATCCATCTTTTTCACAAGTGGAAATGAAATGTCTCCCCTCATAGACTCCAAGGTGGTGAGATGAGGGATTCCAGACTGGAAAAACAGGATATTCAAGGTTTTAGGCTGGAAAAACAGGATATTCAAGGGTTTAGGCTGAAACTGAAGAGGAGAAGCAAGAACGAAATATTGATATCTTTTGAGTAGTAAGTGGTATAAAAGGAGGAAGATCACATATGTAGAAAAAATGAGAACTAACACTTGGCTGGCCTGAGTGATTCATTGGTTTGCATTTGATAGCTACAGTTTTTTTAACCCTTACCTTCATTGATTCTAAGGCAGAAGAGCAAGAAGGGCTAGGTGATGGGAAGTAAGTGATTTGCCCAAGGTCACATAGTTAGGAAGTGTCTGAGGCTTGATTAGGACTAAGCCTGGCTCTCAATCCACTGAAGCACCTAACTGCCCTAGTCTAGAGTTCTTGAAGCAGGCTCCACTGGTGGAGAATTTATAGGTGGACATGGAACTGAGTTATATGGGATAAGAAAGCCTAAAGAGTTTGTGTTGGGTGCTATGGTTATATGCATTTCCTTAATGAAATACAGGGAGAATGCTAGGTCCTGAGAACACAAAGACAAAGAGATAGTGCCTACCCTCAAGGAGTTTAATATAAATATAGTCATATTTAAATGTAAATATATTCATATTTAAATAGGTTCATATTTAAATATAAACACATTCCTATTTAAATATAAATAAATATATTCATAATTAAATATAAATATAAATAAAATTTGAACATAATAATTCATGAAAGAAATATGAGCCAAATATTATGAGCTTAAAAGAGGCAGAATTTCAAGGAACTTTTTTTTCTCATGTCCTTTTCCCACCTTTCTCTTGGGGAAAAAAATGAACATTTTAGAGTAATGCCTAATTAAGAGAGCCTGGTTCCCTCATGGTTCACTTCTCTTGACTCTTGTTTCTAGAGACCTGGCCCTCCAATGGGTGCGTCTTAGCAACAAAATGCTATCAGTGGCCTTATCCTAGGCACACACAAACTTCTGGCATATTACCAAACCACTCTGGCTGTTTGACATAATTAGGTCTCTGCTCAGGAATTAAAAAGTGGTGTTTGTGGAGGAGGTTAAAGGCTTGGTTGTCCTGGAAAGTTATTAAATTTGAGGGAATTGTCACCTCTGGATTGGAACGTGAGGCTATCCGCCTTTCGTCAGAGTCTCTTGCTTTTGGAATTCTCCCCATTTTAAAGTCAGGGATGTGTGTGTGTGTGTGTGTGTGTGTGTGTGTGTGTGTGTGTGTGAGAGAGAGAGAGTACACATATGTGTGTATATGTGTGTGTGCATGCACATGTGTGTATGGGAATTCTGATTCTTCAGAGAAAGTGTCAGAAAAAATGCGAGTGAATGCTTTTAGTTTGTGTGTATGTGTGTGTACTCTTGGGTGCTAATAAGGGCACACCCAAGGCCGGTCTAGCCCCCAAGCCCAGTTATTGGGATTCCCCATTGAACGTGGATTTCCAACATGTGGCTTGATTGTTTCAGCAAGAGGGAGCTTGTTATCCCTGCCCATCTCTATATCTTGGCTTGCATGCCACAACAGGAGAATGCAACCCGCAAATTTCTGTTATCTAATCAGGTGCATCAGTCCGTGTTGGAGATGAGAATGGTGGAACGCCCCTCTGACTCAGGCTCTGCACAAACAAAACTCCGGCTTGTTAGCAATAGCAGGGAGGGAGGACTGCTGTTCAGATACCAATCTTTGCCTGACCATCTGCGGGGTAATGCCAATGGGAGAGCAGTTTTTATGGTAAGGTAAGCAACGGAGGGAATGGTGCAGTTGGGTATGCTAAATACAACAAAAATGTCAATATTTACACATAACCTTCAAAGATCTTATACTCCCAGCTCCTTAGTATTCAGTCCAGACAGCACTTTCTTTAGTCCATTACCAACAGCTTGGAAATTTAGTTAGAGGACATCACACAAATGTCCCTCCAAATGTTCCTTCCAAATGGTCATCTTGAAAAGTGCCGTCTTAAGGCACGGAACCTTTCGGTCCACGGAGATGAGCTTGTGCACAGCCCACCAGCTCGCGGAAACTTCAGGGAGATTATCTGAAGATTAAAAAGCACTGATGATAAAAGATTGTGCTGTTTGGCAGCCTTTAATTTGTTGGTAACTGAAGCAGCACTTGAGGCTTTCTTTAACTGGCTTTTGGAAACCTTGCTATTGTGTACTGCACATTCCAGACCAGCTTCTATGCTGACACAAACAAATAAAAGCGATCATAACGGTTGAAATGTAGTTAGAAACACAATTGAGAACATCTGTATTGTAAGCAGAAATAAATTAGAAATAGTGGAGTGTTTTGTAGCTGTGAAACGAAGGAATAAAAAAATAACCTCCAGTACCTGGATTAAGCGGTTATAAATAATGTATAAAGCAAAAATCTCATTACCCCCGGTGTAAACTCTCCCCCCCACATCAATGAAATATATTTTATGAATGTAGTAACACAGTAATAACGGAAGAATTTGTTTTTCCCCCACAAACTTTCCATTTCATGACTGTGAGATTGTTCGGATTTATACGCTAGAGCCTGAACGTCACTGAGTTTACCAACTGGGGCTCCTTCTCTATGACCTCATGGGCCAAGACTGCAGCAGAACTTAGCACACATTGATTTGCTGGAACGGTTCGTCTTGCGCCTGTGGAAGTTGGATGCATAATTGCATCAAAACAAACAGACACACAACACTGATCTCAAGACTCTCCTGAAAAAGGGCGTCAAACTTGTTTTTAAAGCTCTTTTCAACAGTAGAAGCCATAAATGGTCCATTTCCTTCATACGCATTTCATTGGTGCTTCCTAAGCTATCTTCTGATGGGCGCCATGAATAGTGCTTCATAGAGTAAAGAGAGGCAAGAAGACTTGGGTTTATAAGCCCTGCCTCTGATACCTATTGGCTTTGTGACCCTGAGCAAGTCAACTCAACCTCTTTGATAGAGGGAGTTTCCTATCCTGGGAGTCACCTATCCCGTAACTAATGAGGCCACAGGTCCATTCTCTATCTCTCTCCATGTCCTGAATAGAGTCTGACCCATTTCTGAAGACATTTACTTTAACGATTGCTATTTTATTGACAAGCCATGTGTGACTGTAAGCAGGGGCACCATTAGAGAAGTGGCCAAGAATTTTCCCATTTGGTCCCATCTGAACTCAGAAGAGATTCTTCTCATCTCTAAAATGGGGATAATAATACTATCACCTCCCTAATAAGATTTTGATGAGGATCAAATGAGACAAATTATATAGAGTATATTTTAAAATTTAGGGCTCTAGGTAAATGTGAAAAATTATCAAAGCCATCAAATGATGTGTGTGTGTTTTTAATTAAGCACCTATCCTATCCCAGGCATGGTGGTAGTTGATTCAAAGAATGAAATAGTGACTACTTTCAAGATTTGATTCTATTGAATGAAAGGAACATTTGGCAAAGCTGTAACTAGGATTGGGTCAATGGGGCTTTGTCCCAGAGGGTCAAAATTTAGAATTTACCATAAGTACATGTACACCTTGTGTAGGGAGTAGCAACTTAACTTAACACCTGATTAGCAAGAATAATGTTATCATAGAAAGAATAATGTTATCATAGATACCAGATGTATCCTCTGACAATTACCACCCTAGGTGAATGCCTCCTTGCTTCAGCTTAACCCTATTCCCAGTAGTAGTGGCTGCAGTTGAAGCAGTAGTCTCAGGGCTTTTTAAAGTCTTAGCCCACTGAGATAAGGGGTCTTTGTTATCTCTTCATCTTCATCTCAGGTAGTATCTAGGATTTCTTCTTATATAAGAGACTTTCTGTACCAATGTCCAAAATCTCTTCCCTATATTCAACTAAATTTGTCTTAAAAAACCAATGTGAAGACACCTTTTGTGCTCTTTTTCCCGTCACTGGATTTTCTAGTGATGACTGACTTCTAGGCATACCCATCCAGCTCCACAGGACAAACTTGACTTCCTTTAATGCCCCTAGATTTGGGAATAGCCCAGAACACAGAAATTTCCTATAAGATCTGCCCTGACGCAAGGACATTGCTTATAATAGCCACTGCAATCTCCTTAATGTCTCATGAAAGGCAAGGAGGGGAGGATAACTGTAGAAGTTTAACGATGGATCCCATCAAATATCTGAGAAGAAAAAACTTCATTCAGTGATAGAGGGTCCATTCTGAGAATCATTATCATGCCTGGGTATAGACATGGTCTGATTTTTCTCCCCAGATCAATATTACTTTTCAGAAGCAAAATAATATGTTGGAAGGAGCTTTAAGGTAGGAGATGTCATCTGGGTTCTTTTCCAGTATCTACTACAGATTTCCTGTGTGACATTGAGCAAATGACTTAACCTGTCTGGTAGTCATTTTCATCATCAATAAAATGGGAAAACCATAATAACTGACATTTATCTGGTACTATAAAGTTTAAAATGCACTTTCCTCCACTTCTCTTAGTCCTGCAAATCTTCTACAGTTGATTTTTTGGTCTCAGAATTCAATAGCAATTGCTTTCTCTAAAATCATCAATGATTTCTTCATTACCTTATCTAATGGTCTTTTTTTTTTGTCATTCCTAATCTTCCTGACTTCTCCCTCTTTTTAAGTGTTCTTTTCTCTTTATACTTATTCTGTTTCTCTTGGTTTTCCTCCTCCCTGTCTAACCATTCCTTTCACATGTTTTTTGAAGAGTTATCATCCATATCATACTCCTTAACTATGAATCTACCCAAGGCTCTTCTTGGGCCCTTTTCTATTATTTCCCACAAACTCTCTCCTTTTCTGTACCTCCCTAATTATGTTAAGGATATCAACTATCCTTGTTGCTCAGTTGCTTCAGTCATGTACAATTCTTCATGACTTCATTTGGGGTTTTCTTGGTAAAGCTATGAGAATGGTTTGCCATTTCCTCCTCCAGCTCATTTTACAGATGAGGAAACTGAGGCAAACAAGATTTAGTGACTTGTCCAGAGTCACCTAGCTATTAAGGGTCTAAGGCCAGATTTGATCTTAGGACTTCCTGACTCCAAGACTGATGCTCTATCCATGGAGCATTCTAGTTGTCCATCAACCATTCCTATAGTTCCCCAATACAGAATCTTTGTGAGAACTTTAAGTTCTTATTCTTATCCATCCTATATATCTGCTCACTTGTTATTCTTGTCATTTCTCTCTCTTCAACAATTCTAATATACCTCCAATTCTCTCTGTTCACACAGACACCCTTGGTAGTTCAGACCCTCATCACCTCTCATGACTCTGTAAGTCATTTAATCTCTAGACCTCCATTTTGTCACGTGTAAAATAATAGGGTTGGACATGAGTGGCCTCTAATGTCTCTACCAACACCAAATTTCTGATCCTATCAATTATGAATCAAAAGGTATATTTGAAGAGCAGAGCTCCAGCTCTGTGAATAATATAACACAGGGGTAGCAGATATCTGTGTGTTTAGAATTATAGATATAGATCTAGAATGGACCTTAGATATAGTGTACCATGGTTTGGGCACCTGGGTAGTACAGTTTTTAGAGAATTGGACTTGGGACTGGGAAGACCAGATTTTATTTTTAATCTTTTTTAAATATATTTTATTTGATCATTTCCAAGCATTATTCATTAAAGACATAGATCATTTTCTTTTCCTCCCCCCCACCCCCCATAGCCGACACGTAAATCCACTGGGCATTACATGTTTTCTTGATTTGAACCCATTGCTATGTTGATAATATTTGCATTAGAGTGTTCATTTAGAGTCTCTCCTCTGTCATGGGGAAGACCAGATTTTGTAGCCTTTGCCAAGTCATTTAATCCTATTTAGACTTGATTTTTTTTTTACCTGTAAAATCAATAGATCATTATTTAATGGCCTCTAGGGTACCTTCCAGATCTAAATCTATGATCCAGCTGCTTTATTTTACAGATTGGGAAACTAAGGTCCATAGAAGTTAAGTGACTTGCCTAATGTCATGCAGGTAGTAACATATTAGACATTTTGACCCAAATTGTATGACCCTCAACCCTCCCCCCCCCAGTCCACTCTGAACCCTCCTCTTCTACTTCTACTTTGATGCCTTCATCAAATTACTAGCAAACAATTTAGATGTTGATTTCCAGTTTCTGCTTGCCTGTTTGATGCTTGTTTAACCTTGATTGATAGCTACCAGAGGCAGCTAGATGGCCCAGTGGATAGAGTGATGGACCTGGAGTCAGGAGCACTGATCTTCCATCCTTGGACTTTTACTAGCTCTGCAACCCTCTGCAACGCACTTTATCCTGTTGGTCTCAGTTTCCTCATCTATAAAATGAGCTGAAGAAGGAAATGACAAATGACTCCAATATCTTTGCCAAGAAAACCCCAAATGGGGTCTCAAAGAGTTGGACAGAACTGAAAAATGATCCAACGATGACAACATAACCATGTTCAAATCTCTAGAACTAGATTTCCTTCCTTGTAAATTGGGTGACCTCAGAGGTCTCCTTCAGCTCTGAATTCATGAGATTAGTGATTTAGGAGGAGGGAAAAACTTTGCCCAAGTAGGAATCTAGGTCTCCAAGGATGCTATCTGGACACTGCTACCAGAGCAGATTGTCATTTTAGAGAGTCAGTTAACCTTGAAGGTGTAGACCAGGATATGGCTAGTTGTGGGTTTTTTTTTTATGCTATTGAAATGTACCTGGACATTTTCATGTCCTTCTGATGACTGCAGAGCTATTCCAAGGCTTGTGAGCAATTAGGGCAGCCAATAAAAATCCAGCCAGTTCTCTAATCTCTGCTCCCAATACACCCTCAGCATGCCCAGGGCACCTTTGAGCATTCAGCTCCCCAGTAGCCTGGAATACTGAGAAATATTCTCCCCCCTGCCTCCAAATGGTGCTGTGGTCTTGTTATAATGTATAGAAAGTCATCTTGGGGGCAGCTAGGTGGTTCAATGGATTGAGAGCCAGCCCCAGGTTCAAAGCTGACCTCAGACACTTCCTAACTGGGTGATCCTGGGCAAGTCCCTTCACCCCCATTGCCTAGTCTTTGCCCCTCTTCTGCCTTGGACCACTACATGGTATTGGTTCTAAGATGGAAAACAAGGGTTTAATTATAAAAAAAAGTAATCCCAATTACTGGAAGGCTAGATTCTAGAACTGATTATCATTCACTTGTTGTGTGACTTATAGAACAAGTCATGTCACCTTTCTAAGCCTTCATTTCTTTTCCACAAATGTACTAATTAGACCCCACCCGAGACCCCATTTTTAGTTCTAACTTTTCATGATTCTATGATTACAATATTTCCCAACAGCTTTCTGGGAAAATTCAAATGGAGGTTTCCTCTAATGAGAGAATACTTGTGAAATGCTTTGTGAACATTCATAAAACACAATATGAATGCCAGTTATCATTGTAACTGTCTTCATTGCTCCTAATACCAAAGGAGGTTGAGCTATCTTTTAACAGAAGTCAAAGAATTCGCCTTGATGAGTGCACAAGTGCTTCCTGAGAGCCCGCTGTGTGCCTAGCCCTTTTCTAAGTGCTCTGGAGAGGCCAGATGAAACAGGGGATGCAATTTCCTAACTCTTATGAAGTGGTGTCAGCCCGGGCCCCAAGAAGCTGTGCCTGAGAAAGACTCTGGAGTAAAGAACTGGAAATGAAGTAGTTATCCATTGATTGGGATATGGCTAATGCAAAGTGCTTTCATGTGATGGATTTTTTTTCTTTTGTGCCGAATATGGTGATTTTAGGGTAGCAAGGTGGTACAGTGGATATGGCACCAGGTCTGGGGTCACGAAGGCTCATCTTCCTGAATATAAATCAGGTCACAGACATTTATTCACCTGGGCAAGTCATTTATCCCTGTTTGCCTCAGTTTCCTCATCTGTAAAATGAGCTGAAGAAGGAAATGGCAAAACAACTCTAGTATCTTTGCCAAGAAAAACCCTTACTAATGGGATAAGAAGAATCATAAAATGATAGCAACAACAAATGGTGACTTTATTGGTTGCACACAACACACAACAATGTGCCTCTTCTCCTGCTGCAGGGGTGACTTGGGGCAAAGATTATGTATTGGGCATGAAATTTCCAGTTTAGGGAAATAATTAGGAATGTAGATTCCCCAGCAGTAAAACTCCTCTTTCGACTAGGAATGAAGATCTGTGACTTTCTACTTCATTCCTGGGAGGATATGTAGATCATGAGTTGTACTCTACAGTTGACACAATCATATCCATTGGCATACAAAGAAATGAGCTAAACAAAATGGTGGTTATGGGAAACACCAGTGCCAGAACCAAAGGTAGACAAGTAGATGCTGCTGTGAGAGTCATAGGCTAGCACAAGATGCCCCTTAGGGTCATCTTATTTAATTATTATTTATTTATTTGTCATCTCCTGGGGCTTCACTATTTTCTTAAGATCATCATGCTTGGCAAGTTTCTGCAAATAGTAAGTCAGATCCATGACAGATACATTGAGGGTAGGAAAATAGAAGACCGTGCCTGTACACTTACCATTCAGTTCAGGGATGGCCTTGCCCATAGCTTTAGCAGCACCAGTCGAAGCAGGAGTGGAATTTTAGGCATCACGACACCAAAGATGCCATCAGTTGGTAGCAGGTTTGTCTATGATCTTTTTGTAGCAGTAGTGGCATAGACAATGGTCTGATTCTTCCAAAATGTCAAAAAAATGACCTTGGCCAGAATGGTGGGTTCTGTTGATAAGCAAATGGTGGTACAGGAGACATTATTGATAACATTAAAAATCTTCCCCAAAGGGACCAGCTCTCTACCCCTGAGGTAGCACATTCCACTTTTGGAAGCTCTAAATTGTTATTGTCTTCTTTCTAACCAGCCTTTTTATCTCTCTTCAGTAGCTACCCATTGCTTTTGGTTTTGTTCTCTGGGTCCAATCAGATCAGGTCTAACTCCCTCTTTCACTTATGGCCTTTCCAATACTTGAATGGAGGTGCTAGGTGTCTCCTCTTATATTGCTTATTCCTTTCTTCAAATTTTTTCTTTTTCTGGTCCAGAAATCACTAGTTACTTCAACCCGTTCTTACATGTCATGTTTTCAAGTCTCCTCACCATCTTGGTTGCTTTCTTCAGGATGTATTCCCGTTGATCAATGTCCTTTCTAAATTCTGGTGCTAAGATCTGAACACAAGGGTTCATAAACTCTAAGTAGAGGAAAAGAAATTGGGTTTCTTCCTTCCCTCATCCTGAAAACAACCCTTATATCAATGTATTCTAAAATTGCACTGACTTTTTTTGACTCCCACATCATACAGTCGACTCATTTTTAGTGAAAAGTCCACCTAAACCCTCAGATCTTTTCCACATGAACAGTTACCTAACCACATCTTTCCTATCTTTGCTTATGCAGTTGACTTGTCTGATCTCCCAACCAGATTAAGTTCCTCAATGACAGAAATAGCATCTCTTACTTCTTAAAACTCACAAAATAATTACTTCCTGGGTAAAACACACACACACAGAGCACTTGACTCTTTGGCCTCACTATGACATTTTTCCTACCCATAACACTTAGAGGTACCTCAGTGGAACTGATAATCAGTCAGGTAACATTTATTAAGCACCTATTATATGCCAGTCACTCTGTTAAATCCTGGAGCTTCAAAAAAAGTCAAAAAGGCAGTCCCTGTTCTCATGGAACTTATAGGCTCAATGGCTAGAGACTTGGACTTCAGGTCAGGAAGACCTGAGCTTAAAATCTGTCTCAGAAACTTACTAGCTATGCAATCCTATGAAAGTCACTTAAGTTCTCTGAGCTCCAGTTTCCTCATTTGTTATACGAGGGGGTTGGACTTGATGGCTTCTAGAGTCCCTTTCAGCTCTAAATGTATAATCTTTCATACTTCTCCTTGGTCTCTGAGAGTAGGAAAGGAAGAGAATTCATAGTCTTTTCAAGCAAGGGCTTCATGGAAAGATGAGTGGAGCTAATCAGTGCTGAAAGCAAAAGGAATTAGGGGCAGGGACAGGGACCCCCAAAGTAAGGCAGCCCATCAGCCCTCACTGATCTTGGGACTTAAATCTCTAACCTAGGGAAGTTCATTGACCTCCTCTCAGGGGTCAAAGTCTATATCTTTAAAGGGGGACGAGTCAAGCCCAGAGGAGGAATATAAGGGGCATTTCCAAAGACCTTTGGGCATGAAGAGGAAACCTATGATGTACTCTGATTTGTAAAACTTCAGTTTAAGGGAGTGTGATAGTCATGACTCCTTGTTCCCTTTGGGCTTTATGTCTCCTTTAGGATAAGAGAGCCTCAGGTGCTTTTTAGAAGGCAATGGTCCCGCTCTGATGATTTTGCCTAGTTTCCCACTCCTGAGTTCTAAGGAAAAAGGCTACTAATCAGCAAAGAATCTGGAAGCCTTATAGCCTAGAATGATTACAGTACTGATGTTTCCAGTCTCAAGGGGTCCATTGAAGAGTGTAGGCAGAAGGAAAGGGGTATAAGGCAAAATGGAGGAACATGGCTTAGGTATAGACAGCCTGTTTGACGGAAGGAAAGTAGACCAGAAAAAAACATGAGATTTTTATGGACCGCCAGAATGGAAGAGAATTTAGATATTTTACTAGTCTACTGAATAATGTGACTTGAAAAGTATGTAGTGCTCTAAAAGGTTACAAAGACCCATTTTTAGGTGTAATGAAGGGGAGGGAATAACAAGTAAGTACAGCATTCGTAGCTGATAGAGTTCTTGGTAGGAGTGCCTGGAGGTAAGATGCCATGTGCTGCAAGGGTTCTGGTACCCAATTTAAAGTATCCTTCTACAATGTTTATTGGTTTTAGTTTGTAAACCACATGATGAAGAGATGAACTGTTGATTGGCTGTGGAACTAGAACTGGAATACATTCAGAAGGCATACATTAGTCAGTGTGAGGCTGGTCTTCATCTCTGCCTGACGTATTCCATTGGAGAGGCAGGAATTGCTGGGAATTCTTAGTGAAGGGATTGCCACAAGGTCACACTACAATGAAGCCTGTAAGAATATGGCCCTGTTGTTGATTTTGCATCTGCTGTGTCTATTCTTTCCTATTTTGAAGTGAGATGGATTAGAGGTAGCTATGATCTTATGAGCTTCCACAGGTTGGGAAAGTGAGCTACCAGAAGCTTGGGAGCTAATGTCCATGTCGGAATTTTCCAGAAGCCAAATGGTAAGGAGCAAAGTTCAGAATAACCTGTTTGATCCAAGCCTGCAGGAGCAGAAATGTTCTATCCATTTGGAAGTGAAGTTGTTGGAATAAATGCTATGCACAATTTGTGTTGTCACAGTCCACTCTTCCTAGGGACCAAGCTGAAATAGAGCAGAACATGTCCCAAAATATTGGAAGGATATATTTACAGAGGACCTACTTGCTACTTCTTTGCAGAAAATATAACAAATATAATAAATAAATAATAAAAGTATAAAAATAATAAAATAAATAAATAAAATAATAAAAAAAATTAACTGATATTAACTGGTAAACTGAAATTAAGCATTAATAACTGATAGTTAACAATGGAGAGAATTGGAATGGGGGCTCAAATTGATAGTATTAGAGAAAGTTACCCCCATATCTTACATAGTAATTTGTAGAATCCTGAGAGGGTTCTGGGAGAATGAGTTCAGAATCTCACCACACTTTTAAGAACGTAAATTGTATTACTTATCATCCATTAGACTGTAAGTCCCATGAATTAATTAGATTATAAGCTCCTCGAAGGCAAGGACTATCTTTTGGGTCTTTTTGTATCTCTAGCAATTAGCACAGTGCCTAGCACATATTTGTTGTTGTTATTTAGTTGTTTCACTCATGTTCAACTCTTCATGATCCATTTGGGGTTTTCTTGGCAAAGATACTGGAGTGGTTTGCCATTCCTTCTTCAGCTCATTTTTATAGATGAGGAGCAAAGGCAAAGAAGGTTAGGTGACTTGCCTAGGGTCACATGGCTCTCTGAGGCCAAATTTGAACTTAAGATGAGTCTTTCTAACTCTAGGTCTGCCGTTCTATCCATGGAACTTCCTGGCACATAGTAGATGCTTAATAAATGATTGATTGAGTTGGAAAAGCCACACTATTGGCAGAGTGGCCTGTGATGGACTTCTCTCTGGAATACTACATACAAAAAACTATCTTCAAAAAATTCAGAAAATCGGAGTTCCCAAATTTGTCTAGCCTGGTGTATACGGAGAGTAATAAAGAGGGATGGAACTTGGTCATCACAAGCTGAAGCTTGAGATTATAAACAAGAAAGGTTAGGACTTCCCACTGGATGACAGAAAGGAAATGTCAGGAATACAAGAGCATAATAAAGCTGGATTTGAGTCAGTGGTATCTTCCTTTCATGATTAATGATTGGCCTGAAATAAGATGGGGAAGTTAAAGTGAACTTCCCCTTGAAATGGCTTTAAAAATGCCATCGCTGGGGGAAAAAAATATTGTAACATCAATTTAAAAAAAATCTCTACTAAAATATAAAGGTCAAGAAAGATTTGGGTGTTTTTAAATGCTGTCCTGAAGAAATCTTTATAAAGGTTAAGGTGTCATGTAGTTTCAAAGTTATGGGCACAGAAGGGGTGGGGGAAGTCCTGGAGAGAGCTAGCTCCACCTCAGGCAGCTGGGTGATGGTGACCTGCGCTGACAGTGGGCAGCAGGAGGCTGCAGGAACGCTCAGCCAATGCTGTCATGGGGAGAAATCCAGCTACGCTTCTCCCAAAGCAAGTAACACGGTGGGAACGTTTCGCTCACAGAACTTGTCTAGGAATGTGCGCAGGCCACAGGTAATCTCCCTCCCAATACCAAAGAGAAAGCCTAAGATCTTTCAAGAGGACCCACACTGGCCAGGAACTCTGCCAAAGTTAAAGGGATTCAGCATCTTTTCTGGCTTTGCTTGTTTCTCACTTTTGAAATTGGTCCATGGAATCTCCCTTTGGGTGAAGATTTCCTTAGAACACTACAGGGGTAACATGGAGCACCAGTCTCCATCTGGAATGGCCTGGTCCCTCCAGGTAAACATCGTTCCAGTTACTATGGGGATATCCATATCTTTATGCTTTTGTGTTCTTGGAGAAAATATTTGGGGAAATAAGGACCGTATCTTCCATTATCTTTGTCTTAAAGATCAGGGTAGAGAAACTAAGAGGGTTATGTGATTGACCCAAGGTCACACAGCTAAGGGTTGGACTATGATTTGAAGATCCATCTTCTTAACTCCGAATCCAGGGATCTTTTCATTTAGCTTATAACAGCACAGAGCTTTCAGGGTCCTCTGATCTGAAGTACAGGAACACCTGAGAAAGTTAGAAAAGGCTCAGAAGGTGTTGTCAAGGACGCAGACCTTATGGCAGATTAATCACTGCCAAACCTTTTGGTGATCTCTGTGCCCCAAGCCTCAGGCAGCTCACAACATGACCTGTCACACAAGACTCTGCCAGGGACACACAGAGCACCAAGTTACCCAAACAGAGCTACCTACACAAAGAAAGTCTCTAGGAACAAGAACATGAAATTCCTACAATCTCAATGCTCTGTAAAGAGGTTTCACCTGACTCTCTCTTCTCTCCTTCTTCAAGGGTGACTGGTTCTATAACTGCTCCTTAGTGGTTCAGCCTACCTTAGAACACTATCCAGAAAATCTTTCCTTCCTTCCTTCCTTCCTTCCTTCCTTCCTTCCTTCCTTCCTTCCTTCCTTCCTTCCTTCCTTTCTTTCTTTCTTCCTTCCTTCCTTCCTTTCTTTCTTTCTTTCTTTCTTTCTTTCTTTCTTTCTTTCTTTCTTTCTTTCTTTCTTTCTTTCTTTCTTTCTTTCTTTCTTTCTTTCTTTCTTTCTTTCTTTCTTCTTTCTTTCTTTCTTTCTTTCTTCTTTCTTTCTTTCTTTCTTTTTTCCTTCCTTTCTTTCTTTGTTTCTTTCTTTCTCTTTCTTCCTTCCTTCCTTCCTTCCTTTCTTTCTCTTTCTTCCTTCCTTCCTTCCTTCCTTCCTTCCTTCCTTCCTTCCTTCCTTCCTTCCTTCCTTCCTCTCTTTCTTTCTCTCTCTCTTCTTTCTTTCTTTCTTTCTTTCTTTCTTTCTTTCTTTCTTTCTTTCTTTCTTTCTTTCTTTCTTTCTTTCTTTCTTTCTTTCTTTCTTTCTTTCTTTCTTTCTTTCTTCTGCTGACTGAAGGTTGTGGCAGTATTGGAGAGAGACTAGAATGCTTGTAAGGTATTCTTATGAATTCAGTTGTTGTCTACCCACACAACTCAGTTGCCCTGTCTTACTTATTTAGGTAATAGGAATACAATTGGCAAATTTGATGGGGGCAAGATCAAAGAACCACAGAATTTTAGAACTGGAAATGAGGCCATTTAGTACAACACATACCTGAGCAGGAATTCCTCTATATTGTGTTATTTTTGTTGTTGAGTCATTTTTAGTTGTGTCCAATTCTTTGTGACCCCATTTGGAGTTTTCTTGGCAAAGATATTGGAGTGGTTTACTATTTTTTCTCTAGTTCATTTTAACAGATGAGAAAACTGAGGGAAACTGGAATCAGTGACTTGCCTAGGATCACAGTGTCTGTCTTAGTAAGTCTGAAACCAGATTTGAACTCAGGAAGATTCCTCTTCCTGACTCCATGACTGTACCACCCAGTTGCCTTTCTCTATACTATACCCAGAAAGTAATCATCCAGCCTCTGTTTAAAGATTTCTAAGTGAGGGGGATCCACTATGGAGGGAGAGGTTGAGAATATGGACCATTGGTTCAGAGCAAGGGATCTCAGAAGCCATATGAATTCAGATCCAAATTCTTCATTTTACAGATGTCAAAATTGAGATTAGAACCTAGGGCATGAGTATGGTCAAGGTAAGGCAAGTCTAGGTAGAGGATTCTAGACAGTCAATGGGAGAGCCTTTCTGGAAGAAGGAAGTAGATGCTTAAAGAGAAATGAAATAGCATCACAGATATATATTACCTAGTTCACAATCCTATTCATTGTTGACTTTGTCTTACCTTTTATTTTCTTGCTTTTTTCCCTGTATCATGTTGGTAGCACCTTGGAATAAAGAAATTCATTTCTTGTTTTGTGTCATGAACACTGTGGAGAGGCACTACTAATACCCCAAATCTGCTTAATATTCTCAAGAATTATTGATGTCTAGATCCTGCATCCAGAAAGGGTTCTTTAAAGTTGGCATGTTACTGAGTCATTACATGGGAAAACATGGAGGGAGTCAGTTGGCCATATGTGTCAAAAAGAGTTTTTGACATCCATAGAGATTTTTGTAAAACCCTTAAGGCTTAAGGACCTTAAAAATATACCTGAAAGGGCAACTGGGTGAGACAGAAGGTCCTGGGTTCAAATTTGATCTCAAACACTCCCTAGCTCTATGATCCTGGGCAAGTCACTTAAGCACAATTGCCTAGCTCTTTCTAGTCTTCAGCCATGTAACATATATTAGTATTGATTCGAAGAGGATAAAGGTTTAACCCCGCCCCCCCCCCCAACAAGAAGCCAGGAGACCTGACTTGATTTCTTTCAGTCAGTATTCCAAGCTGAGTTTTTGTTCTTAAACATTAATTACCTGATTTTTTTGGCCCTTTTGGAATCCTTATATTTTATGATTAGATCTCAAAGGTGGGGTGCCCACTCTCAGCCAATGACTGAAAACTATCTGAATGATACTTGGGTATTTGCATAAAACTCTCTTTCCTTGATGACTTGGACATTTTCAAGCATTCTATAGGCCGTCGATTTCTGCTGACCAAGTGGTTTAACCTTAGACTTTACACACCCCCGGTGATCAAATTTACTGCTCAACTCAAATTTGCTTTTGAATTAGAGGGACATTCAAATGCTCTATCAGTATTGACTTTAGCATGGCTGGATGGTATCGACCTAACTGATTGGAGTAAACATTTATTAAGTGCCTGCCTGTGCCAGGCACTGGGTTGGGCACTGGGGATTCAGAAAAAGAAATGAAAAAAAAAAAGGCTTTGTCTCCAAAGAATTTCACTTTACCCAGGATGCAAACTATATGGAAAAGTGAAGACAGAAATAGATAAACAAGAAACCTTGAATCTGCTTTCCAGTTATCTGTGCACAGTGCACTGCAAACAATCTAATACTAAATCTAAGCCTGGGCTTTCAATGGCATCTGACAATTTGCAGACCAGGGGGCAGCTGGGGGGCTCAGTGGATTGAGAACCAGGCCCAGTGATAGATTAGGAGGTCCTGGGTCCGAATCTGGTTTCAGATACGTTTTAGCTGTGTGACTTTAGGTGAGTCACTTCATGGCCTTTGCTATGCCCTTTCTGCTTTTTTGACCTATTGAATCTAAGATAGAAAGTTAAGAGTTTTTTTTAAAAATAAAAAATTTTAAAACTTTGCAAAATACTTTGCCTATATTCTATATATTCCCTTGTTTTAACTCAGAATAACCCACTTAGGAAGGTATTACAGAAGGTAGCATTGCCCCAATTTTATATTCAAGTTCAGATCAGATACATAATTTCTTTAGGGTCACACAGTAAGTCCCTAATTGGAACCCAAGGTTCCTGACTTTGAATCCAGCCCTCTATCTGTTATCAGAGGCAGTTAGATAGCACAATTAGTTTGAATCTAGACTCAGAAACTTACTAGCTGTGTCACTTCTCTGCTTCAGTTTCCTCATCTTGAAAATGGGGATAATAATAGCACTTAACTCACAGAGTTGTGAGGATCAAATGAGATATTGGTTAAAATGCCTTGCTCAATGCCAGGCCCCCCATGGATGCTTAATAAATACTTTTCTCCTTCCCCCATTTGTTCCTATTTTAATCCCATTTCAGATACTTATTTAGTTGTGTGACCCTGGTCAAGACATTTAACTTTTCTCAGCTCCCCAGTTTCCCCATCTATAAAATTGTTCCTCAGGGTTGTTGGGGGGATCAAATGAGATAAAATACTGTTGTTGTTCAGTTCTATCCTTACTCTTTGAGACCCCATTTGGGGTTTTCTTGGCAAAAATACTGGAGTGGTTTATCATTTTTGTCCAGCTCATTTTATAGATGAGGAAACGGAGGCAAAAGAGTTAAGTGACTTGCCCTTGTTAGTAAGTGTAAGATACCAGATGTGGACTCAGGTCTTCCTGACTCCAATCATCAAATATCTAACTGAATACAAGATGATTTGCATTGCACAGTGGGGCATAGAACAAAGAAGCATTCTAGAGGTGGTCTGGAGAAAGTGAAGGCTGATATAAGTAGGACTCTGGCAATGGTCCACAGGTGCATCTAGAGTTTCCATTGGACCACTTGCTATTTCCTGCATGCTACATTCCATTATCCATCTTCTTGCCTTTTAAAGGCAGTTTCCCCTGCCTAGAATCCACTCTCTCCTCCCCTCAGACTCACACATTCAAGGTTCCTTCAGAGATCATCTCAGGTGCCATCTGTGACCACACTAAGCCTATCCTGATTTTCTCAGTCCCTAGAATCCCTACCCAAATGTTAGAAATGACTCCATTCATGTTTTGTCCTTATTTATCCTTAAACAATATTGCCTCCACTCATTGGAATATAAACACCAGGAGGGTAGGGACTGTCGGTCCTTTCTGTACTCCTGGCACTTAATACAACAGCTCATAATAAGAACTTAATAAATGGATATTGATTGATTCATTTCCCCCAAAGAATTTAAACTCCCTGCCATCTTTGTCTGGGGCTTGCTAGCCTGCACACTTAGCACTATGCCTGCGATATAGAAGGGAATTCATAAATACTAGCTTAATTGAATTGGAGCCAGATTAGTTCTGGTCTAAGAATGTCACAGACTAATGTCCAAATACCCCGTTCTGTGAGTCCTTCAGCTTTGATCCTACAGCGGGAGTCTTTGGTAAACCCTAGAAGTGAGTTCTGAAGAACCATGAAAAGACATTCTAGAATTCACCTCATTCCTCTAATGATCTCCTGTTTCATTCTTCTGGTAGAATAGCGACATTCCACTTTTGCTGCTTAAAAGTAAGGTGTTTGTTTTCGAAACAACCTAGATTCAAATGGCGATAGCAATTCTTGGTGGTAGAAAATAAAAGCATCTGTATATTTATTTGAGGAAAGAGAAAAAGAGTACAATTGGAGTGATTTCCCACCTGCCAAACAATGCAGCCTCCCTTTGTTAGCTGTGCTTCAAAAGCTCGGGTGATAAAAAGCATCATTTGCCAGGAAGGAAATGGGGATGGAGGCAGTGAAGACTGGCTACTGGACTTGGCCACAGGAGCTCATTGGGCTCTCCTTACTTTCTACCTCAGCAGAAAACCTTCATGGGTCACTGTCTGGGCTGCTGGGTAGGATTCCTTGGCAAACTTGCCCACTTCTCTCCCCATATGACATTTTCCCTTGAGAGTTCATTGTGGGGCTTCATGCCAGTTGATTTTGAATCAGACCATCAGTTCAAGCAACACTTTGGATAAGGTTTAAATAAAAAGAAAACGACTACTTAAAGCATCCCATAAAATGTAAGTTCCTTGAGGTAAGGCATTGGATATTTTTATTCTTTTGTTTTTGTGTCCTCAGCACTGAAGGTATACTAGGTGCCTATTAAATTCTAGTTTGAATTTTAAAATATTTTTTGAATTTTGAAATTTGAATTTGAATATTAAAAATTGATTTAAATTTAGTCACGGATTTTGTTTATTTAAAGAGGACTTAGATATCTTCATTTATAATCTCATTTCTCAGGTTTGGAAGCTGTACGGAGGACCTGTGGCATTCTATAGCTCCCTACCCTTCTCATTTTCCTTTATAAGGTTGACTCACTGTCTCAAAGGGCCAGATGTAGACATAGTTATAAAGTAAGTGAAGATTATTTTTAGTCCCATCTTACATCTGTTTTTTTTTCAAAATTCTAACTTATCAAAGTTTTCCATTCTGAGAACCATTACCTTCCTGTTGCTCTGAAACCTCTACTACGGTATCCTCTCTGGGGATACCCTTCCTGGGCTGTAGACACGTCTCTTTACAACAATTTCTTGATCAAAACTTCTCTGTCCAAGATTCCTTCCCTTTGAGCTTTCCCCATAGCTAGCAGTTTCAGTGCAAAGCAATTTCAGAAGTTAATTAACCCTTTGGTCTTAAAAGCTGGTAACACTCTCTTTCCCAGGAATTCTTGCATCACTAAATCAGCAAGTATTTGTTCATTGTCTACAATGCTCCAGGTACTCACTGTACTGGATGTTTTAGTAGAGGAGTACTAATACGTCTAAGCTAAGGGAATGAATCTATTAATGGTACAACTTAAGGCACGCCAATGGAAGAGATGCTTTTGTGTGTGACTCCTTAAATCAGATTGTCTAGATGGTTGCCTTCTTTGCCTCTTTGGAAGGTTGTGGGTTATAATCTGCATGTAGCATTAGTAGGAAAGCTAATTGCTGGCATGCTACGTGATCGTTGTAGAGAGCATCTCTTGCTTCCTTCCTTTCACTGACGCCTAAAGTAGAGTGACTTAGTTTTCCATTCTGTAAAATGAAGATAATAACACTTGCCCCTAACTTGGCTGGGGAGGGAGGGGTGGGAAGGAAGGAAAGGGGGGATGCTATGAAGATTAATGAGATAATGTCTGTAAAGCCCTCTGAGTTCTTGGGATGAAAGGTGCTATGTAAATAGAACCAGATATTATTATTGTGATTAAACTTTAATGCTGTGACTGTCAGACATTTAAAAGTTGAGCTGTCTGCCTGTAAGGTGAGAAAACTCCCATAGCCCTCCCTGCTCAGGTCCTCCCTGTAATCACAATTCAGCGAAAGTAACTTGGAGATTCTGACCCTTTCTGCTCATGCAATTGGATTCTTCATTGTAAGAGGCCAACCATGTTTCTCCTTTTCCCCTTCTTGAGATTTGAGGTCAAGTAAATGAAAGCAGATATATACAAACATACATATTGTATCCCAAACACGATTGGGCTCCTGGAGGGAGGATGGATATTTAGCTAGACAGGAGGACAGAAACCCAGTGCTGGAAACAATTTTCACAGGTTCAGAGCTGGAATAGACTTTCAAGATCATTGAGTCCAACTCCATTTACTGATGAAGAAACTGAGGCTCCAAAAGGGTAGGTGACTTGCTCAAGGTTACCTTCCTGAGTTAGTCTCAGAGACAGGATCCAGATTGATTCATCAGTCAATCAATCAATCCAAATGTATGAAGCACCCACAATGCATCAGCTGACATGCTAGGCAACGGGGGTACAAAGACAAAAATGAGTTTCTGCTCTTGGAGCATTTATAGTCTATTGGGGGGTGAAATACAACTTATATGTAGAGTCAATCCTCAATATTCACATGGTTTACTGTTGCAACTTCAAGAATTCATGTAATTTTATCAGTAACCTCATTTTTGCTTACTTATTGGCAACTATGGACATTTAAGGCTATTGGGTGGTAGAGAAAAAAGAACACGAGAGGCTCAATGAATGCAAATTTATATCCTCAAAAGGGAGGAAAATATTTGTAAAAGTATTCCTGAATCCACTCCAGAAAGTGCTAAAGTGACCTCTCAAGTATGAGATGAATGAATTGAAAAAATGGAAAAACAGTTAAATTTGTGGGTTAATGAGATGGTGGTCACTCCTGCCCTCTCCCAAGTGCTTCTGTGGCCAAGCTAGAGCTTGAGCCTGAGCATATGAATGGCAATACTCCAGAGCAGCCTGGATCAGCAAGGCCTGCCCCAGCCTCTTTAGGAAGGGTTTGACCAAGTTGTTCCAGGTAGGAGTTCTCAGCTCAGACCAAGGCTGAGGACTCACACCAAGGCATATGCTTTCCGTCATGGTTGTAACAGTTCAACCATAGCTGGAAGGGAGATAAGAGATGGCAGAATGCCTCTTTCCATTTTTTATCTTGAGGTTCTTCTGACATTGGCTGCTCCTGACCCTCTCCATCCTGTCCAGTGTTGTCTCTCCTCTCTTCTGCATTTTATGGGCTATTTCAGAGTTATTATTTTAGGAAAAGTACATCTTTCTGAAATGATGTTTTGTTATAAAGAGTTGTATACAGAGAAGTGTATTTTCAGCAATTTCCAGTGAAAGATTACAGCTTTTGCTGGTCACAGGAACCGAATCCCCTATTTCCTATATGCTTAATGTATAAAAAAACATTCTTGTTTTTTATTTTCCTGCCATGTTCTAGGAATGTTACCCCCATGAAAGTTGAGACTTGATTATATAAATGAATACAAAGTATTTGCTAAGGAAATACCAAATAATGGGGTTGGGAAGTGGCTACTAACTGGAGAATCATCAGGAAAGGAAAATAGATCAAAGGAGGTATTGCGTAACCTAAGCACTGAAGAGGGCTATGGATTTTAAGAGTTTCAAGTGAGAAGCAAAGGCATTCCAGGAGCCTATGCAAAAGCATGGAGATGGGAACTTGAAGTTTTGTTTGAGGAGCATCAAGTGGGACAGATTAGTGGACATACAGAATGCAAAAGTGAGAATAATGCTAAGTCAATCTAGAAAGATCAATTGTTGCCAAATTTGTCAAACATTTTGATAAGTCTTAGGTCAACTCTATCCACAGCATTACCTTCATCTTCTACTAGTGTAACAATGCTCTCTAAAAAGGATAGGAGGTTAGATTTTTATCAATGAAAGAACTAATACCCATTTAGAGGTGTACCAGGGCTTTTACTACCAAAATGAAGAGTTTTTATTTTATCCTAGAAGTGGGAAGAGAGAATTCCTAAAGGCTCTTGAATAGGGAAGAGCCATGGTCAGAACTGTACCTTAATAAGATTGGGGGGGCATTTTTGTGAAGAAAAGATTGGAGAAGGGAGAGCCTGGAAATAGATAATCCAATTGGGAGGTTATTAGGCATAAGTGGAAGAGTGGATAGAGTTGTGGACTTGAATACATGATGATTAGAGGTCAAATTTTGCCCCAGATGTTTTCCTAGCTGTTTTATTACTCTGAGCAAATAGCTTAACCTCTTCTAGCCTCAGTTCCCCTATCTGTTAAAAGAGAATGCTAAGACTTATCCTTTCAGAGTTGTCATGAAGATCAAATTAGATCACACATGAAAAGTTCTTTACACACCTAAATTATATTATAAATCGTTGCTGTTGTTAAAGAAGTGATGAGGGTATCTGAGATGGTAGTATGAAGTGGACAGGGGTAAGGGAAATCACAGAGGTAGAATGGAAAAGGCTTGGTGACTGGCTGCCGAGAGGCAGTGGGGAAGAGGGCCAATGTTCTTTCCTCTACACCAGACTTGGCCCTTTTCTCACAACTCAACATACGATTAGGGATCTCTAGTTCTCAGAATAACAGACTATAAAACTTCCCCTCAAGTGACAGAATGAGAACTTACCCAAAATGTAGGGAAAACTTAGCGGAAAGGAAGGGAAGAAAATGACTCTCTTCCTTCTAGACATAACAAACCCAGTTTATGTCCTTAACTTCATAAATAAAATGATTTAGCTTGCAAAGTTTTATTAATATTTATAATGCCCTTGAATCTCAATATGTGAAGCCAAGAGAACAGGGCCTCTCCATCATACTCCGCCTCAGACAGTGTCACAATTTACCCCTGCTTTCCTGTGAGCCAATGGGGACAAGAAGACAAATTCCAATGTGCTACTTTTGCTCTTCTGTTCTTCCTTACCACACACCCTTCAATGCTGAAGAAGGATTCTGGAGGAGACCAAGCCCTGCTCTGAACTGACTTGGCAACCTGAAGCAACTCACTTCAAGTTCCTTCATCTGTGAAATGTGGGGGCTGGAACTCATCTGATCTCCAGTCCCTTTAGACAGAACTGCTGACCTGGGCGTGGAAGGGAATGCTTTAGATATGGTTTACCTACGTCTCAGTAAAGCATTTGAGAAAGCATCTATTCTCATGGAGGAGAAGGAAAAGATTTGGTGTAATAGTCAATAGTCAATAAGCATTTGTGAAGTGTCCACTGTGCTCCACACACCATGCTAAGCACAAGAGACAGGACAGTGTCTGCCCTCAAGGAGATTATAATCTAAATGGGGAAGATAATGCATGAGAGAAAACTGAAAGACGGTGGTGGTGGTGGTGGTGGTAAGATAGTCTATGAGGGGGAAGCCAGAGAAACCCCAAACAAGAGCAGCTGAGTGGGAAATATCTGAGGAGGCATCAGTGCTGTTCCCTCTCCTTAAATGGAAGAGTTTATGGCCCTGCCCTCCAGTCAGAGGGGCAGAGAGTACTGATGAGGTGAGAGTAACCAGGCTGATTAGAGAAGAATATATTAAGCAGGATTCTGAGTTGGATGAATGACTGGGTTCAAAGAGTAATCATGTAATATCAAGGTGGCAGGAGGCCAGTGGAGTCCCCCAGGGATCTTTGCCTGAATTCTTTTTTTTTTTTTAATCAGCAACTTGGACAGAGGCATTGATGTAGGCTTCTCCAGGCTGTAGGTGACTCAAAGTTGGGAAGGACAACTGATACAACTGGTAACTGCTTTAGGACACATCGACAGGCTGAAGCATTGGACTAACTCTCAAATCCCATGGGGAGCTATATCATCCCTTCCATTTGTTTTATTCCAAAATCCAAGTGGGAGTGTAAGCACAAGATGGGAAAGGCGTGATTAGCCAACATGTTCTGAAAATGATCTGGGGGTTTAAGTATACTGTGGGCTCAATATGAGTCAGCAATAAGATGTGGTAAGACCCAAACAAAAACAAGACACACTGTATACACACACACACACACACACACACACACACACACACACACACACCCCAAACCACAAAACTATTTCAGTCTTGAGATACATTTAGAATAAGAACAGCAGAGCTTCCAGAAATAAGAGAGGTGATAGTCCCACTCCTCTACTCCATGATGGGCGGACTTCATCTAGAGTACTGGGTTCTGTTCTGGGCTCCCTCATTTAAGGAAGACACTGATGAACTCAAGCCTGTCCTGTGTAGTGAAGGGTCTTGAGTTTATGTCATTTGAGGTTCAGTTGAAGGAACTGGGAATGTTTAGACTCAGTCATGACAAGATAGCTGTTCTTAAGCATTCAGAGCTCTGTCATCTGCATGAGGGATTAGACTTACTCTGTTTGCTCCCAGAAGGCAAAACTGGGTGTAAGGAGGAGGAAATTCAGAGAAGTTAATTGAAGCTTAATTTTTGGTCAACAAAAACTCCCCAACAAAATGACAACTGTCCAAAAGTGGAATGGTTGCTTCTGGAGGTGCTGGGTTCTTCTTCCTTGAAGGTCTCCAAGTAGTGGCTGGATGATCACTAGCCAGGTAGGCTTTCATATATTGGCTGGATTCAATGGTCCCCACGGTTCCAGATAATTCTCACTCTCCACAATTCTGAATATCTTCTGTCCCTAAACTTTAGGACCCCTATGACACCCCCAACTAGTAGGCACAGTGGATAGAGTATTGGCCCTGAAGTTAGGAAGTCTCATCTTTCTGATCTGGTTTCCAACATTTACTAGCTGTTTGACACTGGGCAAATCACTTAATCCTATTTGCCTCAGTTTCCTTATCTTTAATATGAGCTGGAGAAGGAAATGGGAAACCGCTCCATTCCCTCAGCCAAGGAAATTCTACATGGGCTCATAAAGGTTTGGACATGACTGAAAATTGATTGATTCTCTATGTTGAAGCCTATGAGTTTCTGTAGGCTTCTCTGAAAGAGTCAGTTGCTACAAGGAGGATTTGAACCCGGAGAAGTTAATACCTAGCCATATTTCTTTCTCATCAGAGACACAAAAAATAATTTTGTTATCAGAAAACAGTAAAGGGAAAGCCTTCAAGAACTCTGTCCTTGATGGGAGGCTTCTGTAGAAGAGGGTGTCATCATTGAATATTAAAGCTGCTGGGAGCTACAAAATAAGATTTTATTATGCAACCTCTCTACCCCCACGGTATACAAATGAGGAAACTAAGGCCACACAGAGGATAAATTCAATTAAATTCAGTTCAGCACATATTAAGTTTTTGAATATAATCTATATAAAAGTGAAGACAGTCCCAGCCTTTGAAGTACTTAGCCTATGGTATGGAAAGATTGTCCAATTAGTTAGTTAAAATGCAAAGTGTTATCCAATGTTACCACGAAGTGATTTGGTGCTAATGGGGAAGAGTAGTCTCTTAACTAGCAAGCATTTATTAATCACCTACTATGTGCCAGATGCAAAGCCAGGTGATAGGAATAGAGACTAAAATGAAGAATCTCTTGGCCTCAAAGAGGTTATTCTCTTTTTGAGGAGACGTAGTGCCATACTGTTGACACATCGTTATCAGTGCACTAAGATCCTCAGATTTTCTTTTTTGTCACCTCCTATAGAGCTGATGTTTTGGGCTCAAAAATAGATGACTTGCCCAAAGTGTCACAACTAGTTAGCATCAGAGATAAGCTAGAAAGCAGGTCTCCTGAGCACTCCCTCCCCCTAAACACAAGCCAGCCACTTCTCTTTTTGGCATCTTGGGGTAAGAGATGTAGCTGTCTTAAACCCACCTGGGGCTTTGATCAAATCTGGTAGGGGAAGGGGGAAAGGGACTGGGTCAGGGAGAGACAAAGGGTAGGGGAAAGCTGGGAACGTGAATGCTGAGGAACTGAGGGAGGGAGAGAGCATGTGCATTCTCCCTTAAAAGAAACCAGCATGTCAAGGTTTTCCTTGGCTGTTTTTGTCATCCCAGAAGTGCTCCGCAGGCTGGGAAGCAACTCTCAAGGGTATCCACAGGCTTAAAAAGGGTTTTAACTTGAACTCCTTTGGGTTCTGTGGCTCCTCATTCTAGACTTTCCCTTGGGCCTCCTTACAGAGACTTTTAATAGCTAACATATCCAGCATTTACTATGTGCCAAGTACTTTGCAATTATGATCTCATTTGATCCTCTCAACAATGGAGAGATAGGCACTATTATTGTCCCCATTTTATAGAGGAGGAAACTGAGGCAAACAGAAATGAAATTATTTTCCCAGGATCACCCAGTGAGGATTTATAAGTCAGATTAAAAAGGGCTTTGTTGTTATTTAGACATCCTCTCTTTCTGAGGACCTAAAATTCTAAATGGGAGAAGACAACACATGAAAGAGGGCTGAAAAGTTGGGCCAAAGGGACCTGGTAAGGGTACAGTGTTCAAGTCCAAAGGGTATGAAGCCCAATTAGATGAGAATAAAGCAAGACCAATTGGGCCCATCCCCAAAATGGGGATATCTGGAAGGAATCCACCAATGGGAGGAGCAGGTGGTGGAAAGTGGCTAAATTATAGTGGTGAAAGTCAGAAAGAGTCCAATGCATAGTCTAAAGAGGAAGAAGTCTGGCTGGTTTGGCACCATCTCCAAAATGGAGGTCAGTCTGCCATGTGTTGGGCCTGGAGTCAGAGGATGTAGGTTCAAATTTTACCTGTTATTTACTACCTGTGTGACCTGGGTGAATTATTTTGTTTTCCTGTGCCCAGTTTCCTCATCTGAAAGGGTCAGACTCTATGGCCTCTGTTTCTATCTCTTTCTTTCTCCTCTTTCTAGGTCGAGGCCTGTGATCTATTAGCCTGGGGTCTCTGAACCTTTTTTCCAAAAGTATTTTGGTAATTGCATATATATATATATATATATTTTATATATAATATATTTACATGCATATTTTAATATATTATAATTTATTTAATAAATTTAATAATTTAATGATAATAAATATATTTAAAATATATTTAAATTTATATTTAAAATTCTTGCCTTCTGTCTTAGTGTCACTTTTAAGACAGAAAAGTGGCAAGGATTAGGCAATTGGAATTAAGTGACTTGTCCAGGGTCACATAGCTAGGAGGTATCTTAGACCAAATTTGAACCCTAGTCCTCCCACTCCAGATTTGCTGTGCAACCTACCTGTCCTAAGAATTATATATTAATACAATTGATTTCCTTGGTAATTGATAATCCTACATATTTTATTTTATTTTATTTTATGCATTTTAATACATTATTCAGAGAAAGGGTTGGTATATATCATTTACCAGAGTGCCCATAGGATCTATGACATAAAAAAGTGATTAAGAATCGTAGCTTTAGTTTTAAGACCAAGCAAGAGATAGGGAATATTACAAAATGTAAAATGAATAATTTTGATTACATTAAATTAAAAACATTTGGTACAAACCAAACCAACCAAAATTAGAAGGGAAGCAACACATTGGGGAAAAATCTTTATAACCAAAACCTCTGACAAAGGTCTAATTATTCAAATTTATAAGGAACTAAATCAATTGTACAAAAAATCAAGCCATTCCCCAATTGATAAATGGGCAAGGGTCATGAATAGGCAGTTCTCAGCCAAAGAAATCAAAGCTATCAATAAAGACATGAAAGTGTTCTAAATCTCTTATAATTAGAGAAATGCAAATCAAAACATCTCTGAGGTATCACCTCACACCTAGCAGATTAGCTAATATGAAAGAAAAGAAAAATAATAAGTGATGGAGGGGATGTGGCAAAATTGGGATATTTGGAGTTGTGAATTGATCCAACCATTCTGGAGGGCAATTTGGAACTATGCCCGAAGGGCACTAAAAGACTGTCCTTTGATCCAGTCATAGCACTCCTGGGTTTGTACCCCAAACAGATAATAAGGAAAAAGACACGTACAAGAATATTCATAGCTGCACTCTTTGTGGTGGCAAAAAATTGGAAAATGAGGGGATGCCCTTCAATTGGGGAATGGCTGAACAAATTGTGGTATATGTTGGTGATGGAATACTATTTTGCTAAAAGGAATAATGAATTGGAGAGATTCCATGTGAATTGGAACGACCTCCAGCAATTGATGCAGAGTGAGAGGAGCAGAACCAGGAGAACATTGTACACAGAGACTGATACAGTGTGGCACGATCCAATGTAATAGACTTCTCTACTAGCAGCAATGCAATGATCCAGGACAATTCTGAGGGACTTGTGAGGAAGAACACTATCCACATCCAGAGGAAGAACTGTGGGAGCAGAAACACAGAAGAAAAACAATTACTTAATCAATGGGTCCATGGGGATATGATTGGGGATGTAGACTCTTAATGATCACCCTAATGCAAATATCAGTAATATGAAAATGGATTTTGATCAATGACACATGTAAAACTCAGTGGAATTTCCAATCAGTTATGGGAGGGGGTTGGGGGAGAGGAGGGAAAGAACATGAATCTTCTAAGCATGGAAAAATATTCTAAATTAATTAAATATATAAACTTAAATTCTTAAAAAAAAAAAAAAGAATTCCAGCTTTAGGCAAATAGGAAACAATCCAGCAGATAACAAAGAGAAGGAGGAGACACTAGGAGCAGATAGAGTGGGGCAGGTTAGATCAGGGAGAACACCAGGAAAAGTCACAGAAAAGCTTGAGCTGAGTCTTGAAGGAAATCAGGAATTCTAAGAGATGGAGCTTAGGAGAGAGTGTCCTCTAGTAGTAAGATAGACAGATAGACAGAAAGAGACAGACAGGGAGACAGACAGAGAGAGAGAGAGAGAGAGAGAGAGAGAGTCAGACAGACAGAGAAAGAGACAGAGACAGAGAGACAGAGAGAGAGAGAGAGAATATTTATAAAACTAGAGTTTTCAAGACTATAAAAGCTGGGGAAAGCTGGGTATCTCAGTGGATTGAGAGCCAGGCCTAGAGACGGGAGGTCCTGGGTTCAAATTTGGCCTCAGACACTTCCCAATTGTGTGCCCCTGAGCAAGTCATTTAACCCCCATTGCCTAGCCCTTATTATATTTCTGCCTTGGAACCAATACAGAATATTGATTCCAATACTTAGACTGACTAGTACTTTGTCTATTTTATTTGTTTTTTTCAAAGTATCAGCTTATAGTCTTATTTATTAAATTAATAGTTCTTTGACTTTCAATTTTATTAATTTCTCCTTTGAGTTTTAGGATCTCTAATTTAGTCTTCATCTGAGGAGTTTTAATTTGTTCGCTTTCTAATTTTTTTTTTAATTTGCATGCCCAATTCATTGACCTCTGCCCTTCTTAATTTGTTAATATATGAACTCAAGGATATAAATTTCCCCCTGAGTACAGCTTTGGCTGCATCCCATAGGTTTTGAAAGGATGTCTCATCATTGTCATTTTCTTCAATGAAGTTATTAATTATTTCTACAATTTGTTCTTTAACTAACTGGTTTTGGAGAATCGTATTGTTTAATTTCCAATTAATTTTTGATTTATCTCTCCATGTACCCTTACTAATTATTATTTTCATTGCATTGTGATCTGAGAAAGTTGCATTTATTATTTCTGCTCTTTTGCACTTGTTTGCAATGTTTTTATGCCCTAATACATGGTCAATTTTTGTGAATGTACAATGTGCTGCTGAAAAGAAGGTATATTCCTTTTTGTCCCTATTTATTTTTCTCCACATGTCTACTAACTCTAATTTTTCTAAGATTTCATTCACTTCTCTTACCTCTTTCTTATTTATTTTTTTTTGGTTTGATTTATCTAGTTCAGATATAGGAAGGTTCAGGTCTCCCACTAGTATAGTTTTTCTATCTATTTCATCCTTGAGCTCCTCTAGTTTCTCCTTTAGAAATTTGGATGCTATGCCATTTGGTGCATACATGTTGAATACAGATATTTCCTCATTGTCTATATACTGCCTTTTATCAGGATGTAATTCCCTTCCCTATCTCTTTTAACTAGATTTATTTTTACTTTGGCTTTGCCAGATATCATGATTGTGACTCCTGCCTTCTTTTTATCAGTTGATGCCCAATAGATTTGGCTCCAGCCTCTTACTTTCACCCTATCTGTATCTACCTTCCTCATATGTGTTTCTTGCAGACAGCATATGATACGGTTTTGGATTCTAATCCACTCTGCTATCCGCTTGTGTTTTATGGGTAAGTTCATTCCATTCACATTCAGAGTTATGATTACTAGCTGTGTATTACCTAGCATTTTGATTTCTACTCCTGTTCCTGCCTTTTCTTCTTTCACTATTTCCTTCTACACCAATGTTTGTTTTTAATCAGTCCCCCTAGTTCTCACTCTTATTTTACTTCCCTTTCTACCCCCCTCCCTTCTTATCCCCCTTTATTTTCCCTGTAGTCTTTCTAAATTAACCCCCCACCCCCTCCCTCCCTTGTATTGCTTCCCTCCCCACCAGTCCATTTGTTACCCTTCTACTCCCCTATAGGGCACAAATCTATTCTCTGCCCCAATGGATTGGATTGTTCTTCCCTCCTTTGGGTCAATTTCAAAGCTCTTAAGAGTTGAATATTTCCTATCTCTGACCTCTTTACCCTTACAGTGTATTGATGTTCTCCCGCCTCCCACCATGAGCTTCATTGTGACATATAACTTTACCCCCATTTGTTTTTTTCCACATTTCTTTTAATATTAACGTATTTTTTTAGCTCTAGTTATATAGTAGTAGTAGTCTCTCAGTAACCTAGGATGAAGATTGTCTTTGTGCATTTTCATCGATGATAGATGAGTGTGCACAAAGACACTTGTGCGTGAAGGAGATTTAAGTGGAAAAGTCGATGCACAGAGACAGTCCCACTCTCTCGGCTTTGGAAGCCTGGGTCCAGTGGCACGAAAAGTCATTACACCTGGAGACTTCCTCATCTGCATTGGATGGCCGTGATGTCTTTTGTGTTCCACCATGCCCTAAGCACTCCACAGTGCTTTGCTGTGTTGCCCTCTCAGCCGTTGAACCTTCTTGTTGGTTTCTTCTGTCTGTTCAGCCAAAGCAGTCTTTGCATGCTGGGTGAGCAAAGCCCTGGTTCACCAGGGGTCTAAGACCAGATGGCTACCCTCACAAGGTTTAGCCTGCCCATTGAAGCCGTTGCCTGGGGTGTGGCCACTGCTGCATGCTAGCAGCTACTAGGAGCCACAAGTTAGAGCTGGGTGTCAGAGGCTGGAGAGCTGCCCTAGAAGTTCACAACAAGCCCTCCATACCAGAGATACTACCCCTCCCTGAACACCCCATACACCCCTCTAGTTATATATATATCTATATACCTATTTATGTCTTGTCCTTTCATCCTATACAGTTTGTCACTGTTTCCTCTAAGTGTACTTCTTTTTGCTGCCCAGGTAATAACAACAGTTTTTAAGAATTACCAATGACCTCTTTTCTTATAGGGATACATATCATTTTAACTTATTGAGTCTCTTAAAAAATTTTTTTTTGTTTTGTTTTGATTTTCTTTCCCCCCCTCTTTTTTAATTGACTTTTGATGATTCTCTTGATTTCTGTGCTTAGACATCAAATTTTCTGTTCAGGTCTGGTCTTTTCTTTATGAATTCTTGGAATTCTTCTATTTTATTGAATGACCATACTTTCCCCTGTAAGAATATAGTCAGTTTTGCTGGGTAGTTGATTCTTGGTTGTAGACCTAGTTCCCTTGCTTTCCAGAATATCATATTCCATGCCTTTCGGTTTTTCAGTGTGGATGCAGCCAGATCCTGCGTTATCCTCACTGTAGTTGCGTGGTATCTGAATGACTTCTTCTTGGCAGCTTGTAATGTCTTTTCTTTTGTCTGATAGTTCTTGAATTTGGCTATAACATTCCTGGGTGTTGTCAGTTGAGGATTAAGTACAGGAGGTGATCTGTGGATTCTTTCAATCTCCACTTTTCCCTCTTGTTCTAGGATATCAGGGCAGTTTTCTTTAATAATTTTCTGTAGTATGATGTCCAGGATTTTTCTTTTGTCATGCTCTTCTGGTAGACCAATGATTCTTAAATTGTCTCTCCTTGAATGATTTTCTAAATCCTCTGTTTTGAGAATGAGATGCTTCATATTTTCCTCAATGTTTTCATTCTTTTGATTTTGTTTTATAGTGTGAGGTCTGCCTTGTGAGGTCACTTAATTCTAGTTGTTGTAGTCTGGTTCTTAAAGGCTGGATTTCATCCCTGGCATTTTGGTCATCCTTTTCCTTCTGGTCTGATTTTCTTTGGCGGTCATCTTTCATCCTCTTTACCTTGTCTTTCATCTCCTTTTTCTCATCTTTCATCTTCTTCACCTCATCTTTCATCTCCTTTGCCTCATTTTCCAGCTGGTTGATTTTGGCTTTCAAGACACTATTTTTTGTTTCCAGATGATTTATCTTAGTTTTTAAGTTCTTTTCCCAATTGTCTTCAGCCTCTCTTAATTGTTTTTTGAACTGAATTTTGAGTTCTTCCAAAGCCAGTATCCAATTCGCTGGGATTTCTGATTTTTCCTTTGCTAATCCATCCCCCTCTGTTTTGTTTGCTCTTTGCTCATTACCTGTACAGAAGCTGTCTATTGTAATTTCTTTCTTCTTTTTCTGTTGCTTGCTCATGTTTACCCCTTCTTTGCTTCCCATATTTGTCTGTGCTCTTGCTCCTCTCATTTTTTTTTTGTTTTGGGATGTCAGTCTCCCCTCTTGGAGCTTCTTCAGATCTCTTGGTACAGTCTCTGTGGGAGGAATGTTGGCTTCCCTGTCCTCTGGAGGCTTTTGATTGGATTAAGTTCAACTGGGTTGGGCGGTATGTGCTTGGAGGCCAAAGACTCCTGGAAGGCTGGAGCCAAATGGAAGGTCTCTGTTGCCCAGGCTCTCTCCAATTCTCCAGCTGCTTCTCCACTGCCTGTGTTCCACGCTCTGAGCCTGGCACAGCACTGTCTGCAAGGTACACCAGTGCCTTTGCCTGCCCAGAGGTTCTTGTCCTTGAGGGAGGCCCTGTACTCTAGGGGGATAGGCTTCCTGGGCTCCCTGAGCTCTGAGTACTATATTTATTTTCAAGGATGAGGCAGCTGCTGGGTTTCAGAGTCCACAAAGCACCAGGCTTGAAGTAATGTAGATTCCTCTTCCTGAGTTCAAATCTGGCTTCAGATACTTCCTAGCTGTGTGACCCTGAGCAAGTCACTTAACCTCAATTGCCTAACCCTTACCACTCTACTGTCTTAGAACAATACTTAGTATCAGTTCTAAGACTGAAGGCAAAAATTTGGAAAAAAAGAGAAAAGAAAAATAGTCTATAGACAGTGTAATTAGTTCCATTATAGAGATGGTAAAAACGAGGCCTCCAAAGGTTAATTGCTTCTGATCTCTCCATATGGCACTTCTTTGCTGAGGAGAGTCATCTAGTTATAGATACAAGGCTGTGTGCCAGTTAAAGCTTCTTTAATTCCTGTCTCCTGAAATCTCCCACCTGTCTATTCTCTTCAATTCATCTTTCATAGCTGCCTAAATGATTTCCTATGGTACTCCTTCTAAAACCCTTCAGTGGTTTTCCATTGACTGTAGGATGAAAGGAAAACCCCTTAACCTAGTAACCTTTTGAGCCCACCCCTGCCTTTCCAGCCTTATTTCCTAGAATTCCCGTTGGGGATAGCTACCATTTACATAGCACTAAAGGTTGGCAAAGCACTTTCCATATGCCATCTCTTTGGATCTTCGCAATAACCCTGAATGGGTAGGTGCTATTATTATCCCAGTGTTACAAATGAGGAAACTTGATTAAATGATATGTCCAGGGAGCTGGTTAAGTGCTTGAAGCAAAATTTGAATGCAGATCTTCCCAAATTCCCAGTGCTCTGTGCACTATGGTGCCCATAATTGTGTCTTAATCTTGCCCCTTTGGACCCAAGAGTTGTTCCTTCAACTCACAGTCCATCTCAGAATCACAGAATTTTAGAGATGGGAAAGGATCTCATTGTCCATCTACTCTAACTCACACCCCTAAACCTGCTACTATCCTCCCATCTCTCCCTTCATACCCTTTCCCCATTTCTGGAATATTGTCTCTCCTTATCTCCTCCTAAAGGAATCCGAAACTCCTTTTAAAGCTTATGCCCTGGGGGAAGGCTTTCCTGATTCCCTCTGCTACCAATTCCTAGATTACTTTGTAAATTATTTTGTATCTACTTTCCTTTGCTTGTGAATGTATTGTATCTCCCCCACTAGAATGTAAGGTTGAGAGAAGATTATCCTTTAGTTGGTTAGATACCTTTTTATATTGATGCTATTCAGTTCAAGAGATTCTACATCACCAAAGCAGCATGATTAGACTCTCAAATAGACTTCTTTATTAGACTTTTGTCCATGTTTATGTCTTAATTTCTTTCCAGGCTCCACTCCTGTCTCCAGACTTTTTTTCTCTATCACATTGCAGTAGTCTTTTCTCCCTGAAAGATCTCTCTGCCTCTGTGGCCCATTCCTTTGATTGGTCAGTTCCTCCCAGAAGCAAACCCTCAGGTCAGTCATTGCTGCTTATAACTCCAAGCTCAGCTCCTGATTCTCTGGACTTCTTTCTCCAACATGCTCCCATAGAGATACTTTCTTTCTCTCTGCATCTCACATTTATGCTTCCTTTAATGTTATAAATGAAGGGTACTGGGGGCAGCTGGGTAGTTCAGTAGATTGAGAGTCAGGTCTAGAGAAGGGAGGTTCTCAGTTCAAATCTGCCCTCAGATACTTCTCAGCTGTGTGACCTTGGGTAAGTCACTTCACCCCAATTGCCGAGCCCTTACCACTCTTCTGCCTTGGAACCAATACAGAGTATTGATTCCAAGACAGAAGGTAAGGATTTAAAAAAGAAAAAAAAATGAAGGGTACTTAAAATGTAAGTCTTTTGAGGGCAGAGGACCTTTTCTTTATTTTTTTTAATCTATTATAACACTGTGCCTGACCCTTATAAGTCCTTAATAAATGCTTCCTGACTGAATGATCACTTCTACCCAAGCCACAGAAGTTAGTGTTAAGTTAGCCTTAATATTATAGCCTCCCTGGTTGAAGTTAACTGTAATATTAATTATATTAATGATAGAAAATTAGCTGTGATAGCTTAGCAGAATATATTACCTTTGGTCTATAAACTTGTTTTTTTTTTTTGCCTTTTATTTTAAACCCTTACCTTCCCACTTGGAATTAATATTGTGCATTGGTACCAAAACAGAAGAGTGATGAGGCCTAGGCAATGGGAGTTAAGTGTCTTGTTCACCTGAGGACACATAGCTAGGAAGTATCCAAGGTCAAATTTGAACCCAGAACCTACTATTTCTAGGCCTGGCTCTCAATCCACTGACCTACCTAGTTGCCCCCCTTTTAAATTCATAAAATGATAACT
Organism: Monodelphis domestica; assembly: GCF_027887165.1. Taxonomy (NCBI): domain Eukaryota; kingdom Metazoa; phylum Chordata; class Mammalia; order Didelphimorphia; family Didelphidae; genus Monodelphis; species Monodelphis domestica. The sequence continues at coordinate 41,742,857 of NC_077228.1, read as the reverse complement.
GAATTATTTTGGAGAATGTTGATGTTTATTTTCCTCTTTATTTAAAGTTACTACATGATTAACTAAATTATTTTCAAGAACAGAAATCTATTTTCTTTCCTTTCTCTCAGTACTCCATTGGAAAAAAAGCTTGTGCAAAAAGCACACAGGATAGGGGTGGTGGCATATGCCTGTAACAGCTTCCAGGGAGGCCATATTATTGTATTTGGTGTCTTGGCTGAAATAGTGACAAAGTTTATGGTGTGACAAATTTTCTGAGATTTAAAAAAAACAATAATTATATGGCCACACTCTTAGGCGGCAGTTTGATTTGACAGAAAAATCACAGGCCGTGCAGTGAAAGGAGAAAGGTGAAAATTCCACCTGGGGTCCCATTCACCTCATTTGTTAAATTAGAGTGTTGGGCAAGATGGCTTCTAGGATCTCCTTGAGCACTACTAGATCTATGAAAATCCTGTGACCTGGCTTTAATTGTTTCTTTCATTTACTACCTTTGTTGCCTTGAGCAAGTCATTGGGTCTCAGTTTCCTCAGCTTTAAAATGAGAAAGTTGCTAGATGATCTCAGAGGTCCATTTTAACTCTTGATCTATAACGATGACTAAGGAACTGTATCATTGAGTTTGATTGAGTCTTTCAACCAATATTCTTTCTGGGCTTCAGTTTCCTCATCTGTGAAATGAAGAGATTTTATATTCCTCTCCCCTCTCCTCCCTTCCCCTCCCCAACTTTACCCCCTCTCCTAGTTTCCCCTCCCCCCTGCCCCTATCTTCTTCTGACTCCTCCTCCCCCTTCTTCCCCTTTTCTCCCTTCTCTCCCCTCTTTTCTTTCCTTCTTTCCTTCCTCTCTCCCCTTCCCACAAACGGAGCAACTGACAAATACTTTACCTGATGATAATTTCATTCTTCAAAAGTTGGAGGAAGTGGGAAGCAGAGCTGCTATTCTCGACCTGATTTTAACCAACAAAGAGGAACTAGTAGCTTGAGTCAGAAACAAGGGAAGCCTTGGGGCTGGGGAATAAGAGACTGCCCCATCTTAGATTCAATTCTAGAGAGGAAATCTGGTCCTAGTTTGCTGTGGGAGCCCAGAATTTAAGAAAACAAAATTGAAAAGTTCCACGAAAAGGCAGGATCCCTTGGCTTAAATTTCTTGGAGTTAAGTCTGCTCTGGGAGTCCTCAATAGTTAAATTAGAAAAGAAATGATCAGAATGCATTCCAATGAGGAAGACGAGGGGAGTTGTCTATGCCCATAGGAAACTAATGGGCCATCTTCAATTTGAAAAAGACATATATACAAGGCGGTAGCAAGAGTAAGGAATGGAAGATAAATGTAAGCAATGAGGCACTGTCTTGTAATAATCATGTCAGGTTCTCTGAAGCTCAGAATGATTTGAGGCTAATGAGGAAAGCTAAGGGCACCAAAAGAGGATTTTTTTTTCAAGCTTTGGGGGAAGTGAGAGGAAGAACAAAAAAGACTGGTTTGGATTTATAGCATCCAGGGACATATACAATGACACCAGGGAATATGGGACAGGAAAAACCAGGAGCCCTTCATTCTTTGTTTGATATCATGGCCCCGTATGGCAGTCTAGGGAAACCTATGGACCCCTTCTCAGAATAATGTTTTAAATGTATAAAAACAAAGGATTACAAAGGAAACCAATTATATGGAAATAGAGAAACAAATAACTTTAAAAGCTGTAAGAACTATGATTCTTCCCCGACCATCCATAATTCCAGAGGACCAGTGATGAAGCATTCTATCCATTTCCTGACAGAGAAGTGATGGACTTTGGGTACAGACATAGACATATATTTTTTGAATATGGCAAATGAGAGAATTTGTTCTGCTTGACTATGCATATTGTTAGCAGGAATTTGTTTTTATATTTCTTCTTTATTTCTTTCCCAATGGGGTACGGGGGAGGGAGAGAAAATAGATTTCTGTTTATTAAAAACGTTTAGTTATTATATAGTAACTTTAATCAGAAAGAGGAAATAAACTTTGATATTCTGCAAAAAGTATAGTTCAGTTTACAATATTTTTTTAAGCAAAACAAACAAACAAACAAAAAAAAACAAACAAACAGAATATAGTTCATGGACCACAAGTTAAGATGTCCTGCTAGGCTATTACAGATAATTTTCTATAAACTTTTTTTGCCCGATCTTTTCTTCCCCATCATTTCTTACAATCAATTAATGAGCATTTATTAAGTACATATCCTATATCATGTATTGTGTTAGTCTCTAGAGATACAAAGTAGAGTAAATGAAGCAATTCCTTCTTCCAGGGAGCTTGCTCTGAACTCTAACTTCTACAAGGATTGTCCAATCTGACCAGATCCCTGAGCTCTGAAGATGGTACAAGGCAGTCTTAAATTTCTACCCCACTGGGTATATATGGGTGGTGGCCCCTAATATTCATCTTTGGCACACAGCCAACCACATCTGAATTCTGAGCCCCCACAGCCTTAGGGAACATCCTGATGCCTATCTCTGGTGCCCAGTCCTGGCTGATTTCCCTCCTTGCTAATCACATATTTGCTGAACAGAGTTAAGGGGGCAATATGGTGTTGTGCAAACAGCGTACAGGTTTGGGATGGTGGTACATGACTGCAATAGCTATCACGGAGGCTGAGGCTGCTGGATCTTTTGAGCTTTAGAGTTCTGAGGAACAGTGGGAGTTAGATTTTCACACTAAGTTTGACATCAACCTAGTCAGTCCCTGGAAAAAGGTGGGGTGGGAGTGTGAGGAGAAGGCAGAGTGAGGTTATTCAACTGAAGTAGGACTGAGCTAGTCCATGTCAGATGTGCTGATTAGTGTAATTAGACCTATGGGTAGCCTTTATACTTTGAAGCCATCTGATATAGGAAGTCCTACTTTAAAAAAAGAAAGAATAAGAAAAAAGAAAGGAAGGAAAGAAATAAGGGAGGAAGGAAGAACACAAAGAAAGTATCAGTCAAGCAGGACATCTTTGAAAGCTAACGGTTGATATTTTTATATACTAAAAAATAGAGATGACATGAGTTTTCATGAATAATCCCCTTTTTCTGTTCTACTGTGTATAAGGAGATGTTAACCTTATTTGGTGTTTAATTTCAGAATAAAAATAAAAATTGAAAATAAAGAAAACAGAGCACAGGGTGCTAGGAGACTTGGTTTCTGGTTCTGATACTTATACCCTCTAAATTGCTTGTGAACCTGTACAAGGCACTGAACTTTATGGTGCCTCTATTTCCCCCTATAAAATGAGGTGCTGAATTTGTGGTGTAGAGGGGATTTGTGCTTCAAGGAGCGATTGGACTTAATTTCCAAGGTTTCCTCCAATTCTAGAATTCTATCATCTATAACTAGCTTGGATTTAAATCTCAACTATCTATTAACTATCCAAGTAAAGCTGGGCAAATCACTTAATCTTTCTTGGTGTCAGTTTCTTCCAGTGAAAATGAAGGCACTGGACTAATTTATTTTTAAGGTCTCTTCCACCTAAGTAGCCTGTGATCTCATAAAATAGATGTTTCTATCTCGAACATTTTGTGGTTCCGAAAAGGCAAATGTTGACTGTGGTAAGAGTCCTTTATGATTGTACCCATCAGTGTCTTTGCCTTTTCCCTTATAGAAGGTATTATATGAATGCTGGAGTACAACAGCCCTTTGACATTGATCCATATGCTGAAAGGGAGGGCATACTGAGAGAGGAATAGCATCTTATCACTCAGCTTGATTCTCCTGGCAGTGTTTTAATTTATAATGCCATCATGCCATCAGCTCAGAAGCTCTAGCATCCTCCATGCCTCTGTCTTTTTGTCTGAGGGCTTCCAGAAATGGAGCAGAGTTCTTTCTGGCCTTTCTTTCCAATGTGCCTAGAGCTCTGTCAGGGATGCTAGAAGGAATCCATTGAAGAGATCTATGAATTGCTGAGGGAGCTAAGATGTTGGCTCACTGCCTACTGTGCTTCTCTACTTAGAACTTTGATGGAAAACAAGACTGGTAGAAGAAGCCATAAAACAGGGACAATTTCCCCTCCGAGACGGAATCTGTTTACTAAAAAGACTTTTGGTAAGCTGTCTTTACATATTTCTGCCTTCTGAGGAAAGAAAAAAACCACCAAGAAGAAAACAAAACTTGAGAGGTTCAAATGCTACTTGATTTGTCTAGCTCCTAAGGCTGGCATTTGACAAGTTTTCCTTGATATCAGCTTTCTTGATGGAGGGGAAGCACAGGGTTACTTGTGAGCCCTCATAACACTTTCCACTTTCTCACGGAAGAAAGTATTTTAACACCCTTTGCTTTCTCTCCTTGACAAACACACTCTTCACCTTAACTAATTCTAAGAAGAGGCCCAGTCACAGCCTAGGGGCAGATTTTTTTTTTATCTGAAAACTCCTGTTTCTCTCTAACGGTTACATGTGACATTTTAATTAAATAATACCATTGATGCTTAATTTATCCAACTTCAAGCTTGTTTCTTACACTTCAATATTGTATTTAAAATATCTTTATATTTTATTTAACAAGCTGGATTTCAGCATTGGATCAAAAAGAAAATATGTATGGCAGTTACTCTGCATGTATGTGTTGGGAAAAGAGTGCTCTATATCACCCAACTCCAATTAACGTAACTAACAAGATGCTACATTCCACGATATTTTTATCAAATAAGAACAACATTTTTAGTAGCAGAACCAATCAATCAATCAAAGGTGTCAAATAGGTGTGAACAATTCCCAGACAACTCTATTGAATCATTCAATCAATCAAAGGCATAAAATAGATCCTAATGATCTATTTAATTAAGTTGGGAAGGAATGAAGTGCTTTAAGCCATCACATGGCATTAGATGAAGTATTTTGGAACTGGTTGGAAGAATTAGACCAAACTCAGGGCCTATTTATATGGGGGAAGAAGATTCCAGCAGGAGGAACATACTAGTCAAGAGTTAAGCTTTGGGAACACTTTAAGGAGTGAGGCCTTTTGCTCCTCTAATCAAAGAGCAACAAATGGGAAGATGGAGTGAGCTCAGTTTTGCCCCCTCCCTGTCCCATTACCTATATTGTGTGTTAGATTGGACCAGTAATAATTCATCCAGCTAGGATCTGAGAGAGGACATACTGAAGAAAAGCAGTTCCAGGGAGTATGAACACTTAACAGTTTCAGGACTCTACAGAAGTCTTGACCTTCAGAGTACACCAAAGAGCTATGTAAACTTGAAGTAAACTTCAGAGGAGTTTAGGAAGGGAGAAAAGGACTTCTGTCCAACAAGAAGTTGTTAATCCCTTTGCCAGATGTTCTCTAGAAACTTAAGTCCCATTTCCTCTGCACTCTCTATATCCTTGTGGGAGAGTAGGTCTCAGACTTTTGGAGGGGAATATTTTGTGCCAATTGTTCTTATCATTGCATCTTAGCAGTACCCTTAAGAGCTAATTAAGTTTGGTTGGTTAATTGCTTTCAGTTGGATAATCAATTGGACATGTTCTAGTGGGGGCTCATGGACTACTGGAATTAGAAAATTTCCAAACTCCTCCATGTTACCCATCTTAGCGACCCAACTTAGAAGCACAGAACAAGTTGAGAATGTATTCCCAAAAGGAATTCAAAATGTAAATATATTCATATCAAATGTGTATATATGATTATACTTGATTATATATATGTATAAGTGTATATACATATATGGATGTATCTACATCTATCTATCTATCTATCTATCTATCTATCTAAATCTTTTTGCTGAGAATCAACTTGGTAATATTACTAAAGAACTGTCCTTGGAGTCAGAAAAACCCAACCTTATCTCCATCTATTGTCTATCTACCTATCTTAAAATTGGACAATATATCTATATCTTTCTACATTTGAAGAGAGACAGATATATAGATACTCAGATGTCTCAGAATCAATTTCAACTCCAAAATATAGATGACTTAGATTCCTTCTACATCTGATTCCATGATCCTGTTCTGTAATTTAATAGCTGTATAACAATGGGAAAATTACTTCACCTCCATGAGACTCAGTTTACTCTTTTGTAAAGTAGGGATAATAATACTTGCATTGTGAATAATATATGTATAGCCAGATCAAATTGCTTACCAAATCCAGGAAGGGGAAGAGAAGAGAAGGAGGGAGACAATTTGGATCTTATAAGTTCAGAAAACTTATGTGGAAAATTGTTATTGCATATAATTGGCAAAATAAAATCTATTTAAAATTAAAAAATAAATAACAAATAATAATAATACTTGCAATGTCTATGTTATAGGATTATTGGTATGGAAGTGCACTTAAATCTTAGAGTACAATAGAAATGTCAGTTAACCTAAAATAGTGGAATACTCCCTGGATTTGGAGTCAGGAGGGACCTGGCTTCAAATCCTGCCTCTGATATTCATTAACTTCATTATCATGGGATCTGCTCAGCTCTGTGATTCTCAGTTTTCTCCTCTATAAAACAGGGAATGGCAATACTAATAGTGAGAGGCAGTCTTCTATAATGGGCTGTGAGGTGGCTAAATGGAGAACAGACATCAAGTCAGGAAGATTCATCTTTCTTGAGTTCTAATCTGTACCCAGACACTTCCCAGTTATGTTACTCTGGGCAAATCAATTTAACTTATTTGCCTCAGTTTCCTCATTTGTAAGATGAGCTGGACAAAGAAATGGCAAACCCTTTCCAAATCTTTGCCAAGAACACCCCAAATGAGGTCCTTAATTGTCAGCCAGGACTGAAATGATTGAAGGGTAACTAACTGTATGCTGTAGTGGATGTATTATAGCCACTTTCAAAGGAGGGAGACTTAAGTTCTTATTCTCTCTGACAAATCTTAGCCATAGAACCCCTGGACAAGTCACTTCCCATCTCAGAGTCCTAGGCAGCTTTCTAAGACTGTAAGTTGAAGAGAAACAAAAGGTGCTGGCATGCCTTAGTTGGTAGTATTTCTTCACCCAGGATTTCCCCATACAAATGAAACCACAGGTCTAACCCCCCCCTCTCTATTGTAATAGGGTAATAGGGTAATCTCTGTGATTTTGAGAAAGTCACTTACCCTTTGCCTGCCTCAGTTTCTTCAACTGTAAAATGAGAAAACTAATATCTCTTTACTCCTAGGGTTGCTATGAGGATTGTAGCATTTAGCTTAATGCCAGGTACATAGTAAATGAGTAATAATCCTTTTTTTCCCCTTCTTCGCCTAATATCCTTAGTATGTATTTCTCAGAGTTTTTATGAGAATCAAATAATATACTATATATACATACATATAAATAACATTTATAAAGTGCTTTAAAAAACAAAACCTTTTCCTTCTGTCTTAGAATTCACACTAAATATTGGTTCTAAGGCAGAAGAGAAGTAAAGGCTGTAAATTGCCCAAGGTTCCACATCTAGGAAGTATCTGAGGTCATATTTGAACCCAGGTCCTCCCCACCTCCAGGCCTGGCTCTCAATCCACTGAGCCACCTAACTGCCCCATAAAGTGCTTCTTAAACCTATATTTCTATGTAAATTACTGGGGTTCTAGTATCAATTCTTACATGCGTATGTGTGTGTAATTTGAGCCATCCTTGTGCATTGGTTTGTCCATAAAATGGCGCTGTGAACAGTTGGTACTCATCTTGTTCCCAGGGATGCTTTTCCTGTTAAAAAAAAAAATAGACACAAACATCCTGGGCTCGTGGATATGAAATAACAAATTACCATACCTAACTAGGCCGTGTCTGCTTTCTTTTCAGACAATCACATGGGTCCCCTGGTCTTTTGAGGGACCTTCAGTCACAGACTACCAGGGCACGTGCACAGAAATGCACCCCCACCTCTGATATTTGGATCCTGCTGTCTAAGTCATTGTTATATTGAATTTCAGTTTCTAAACTACCTTTTGCATATTTATACATAATACATCTGAAAATAAATCTAATGAAACTTTAGTAGAATCTGCAGGGTTATTGTTTTCTCAATCCTTTGGAGAGTTTCCATTTATTTTTTTCTACATAAATATTCTTACAAAATAGGGGAAAATAGATTTATCAAGATATCAAAGTGATGAAGCCAAAGAGAGAGATAAACAGATCTAGAGGAATTAGAGGATGCTAATTTTCCTTTCAGGAAGAAGTGGGCCTGAGTAACCACAGCCGATGAGCAAGAAAATAGGGACAGACCTTGGAGAAAGAGGAAGTGCCACATGCAGAAAATGAAGAGACTGCCAACTGTAGAAAAGAGGGTGAACTCAAGGAATTTGGGCATAGAAGGCCAACTAGCGGTTTAGGAATTTGGGGCAGTAACCCATGGGCTAAGAAGGTCTATGTATAAAAATAGTCAACTGGGAACCCAAGGGGCCCTCCCCTGGCTCACTTCCAAAAGCAGGGAATGGCATAATGTGGGCCTTAGAGCAATGCCCTTCTTGTAGTGTCATCTTAGGGGAGAGAAGGGCAGCTTAAGGGGAGAATGGCTCAATGAAACTGGCAAACACTACTTGAACGACTCACCTGTCTGTTTCCTCCCATGATTCGTGCTTCATGGATGACCGAGTGCTGATAGCCCCAAACCATCATCTTGTCCTCTTGACTCCTGACCCAACACTTTATCCACCGAATCACCTAGATGACCCAAGAAGCCAGTTTTGAAACAACTACGCCATATTGCTTTATGAATTCAATATTAGAATTGGATGATACTAAATGGAGTTTATTAGAATAAGATGATACCAAATGGAAAAGACCCTGGAGATCATCTTATCCAAATGCCTCGTTTTATAGAAGAAAAGATGGAGTCAAGGTGATTTGTAAGCTCCTGAATGGCAGGAACTGTCTTTGCTCTCTCAACATGGTATCTGAAGCATCCATTAGTCATTTAGTCAAAAAACTGACAAGTATTTGTGGAGTCTCCATGCCATCTAGGTTTCAATGGTACATAACAGAAGGCAGAGAGGTAGCTGAGTGGATGGAATACTGAGCCTGGAGTCAAGAAGATTGAGTTTAAATCTGGTCTCAGATAATTACTGGTTGTGTGACCCTGGTCAAGTCACTTAAGTCACTGGAGAAGGAAGTGACAATCACTCCAGAATATTTTCCAAAAAAATACTACGGACAGTATGATTCACAAGATCACAAAAAACTGAACAGAGATGAAGGACTAAATAATAACAAAAGAATAATTATGTGCCAGGCACCATTTATATACAAAGACATGTCAAAAGAGTTCCTCGCCTCATGAGTTTATGTGTTCTGCAAAAAGAGATAAAGTACCAAAAAAAGGACAAATATACAAAATAAATATAAAGTAGTTTGGGGAGGGGGCAAAGGCATCTAAGTTTGGGGAGAATAAGGAAATGCAAAGCCAGAGTGAGCAGAGCTCTCTCTCCTCTCTTTTTTAGCTCACAGGATGAATATTCTACCTTGAAAAGCAAAGGCATTTGGCTGAGATATAGGACTCAGTTCTGTCACCTCCTGCCTGCCAGATCTCATCTCTGGGCTGCAGACCTGACCTGCTGCTGCCCAGCCTGATTGGGTGGACTGAGGACCTCAAGGATGGCCAGAAAGTGGATGTCTGGCATCTGTTTTGTGAAATGTCCTGAGCCCATTCTGTGATCCCAGCCCAAACAAGGCTGGTCTCTAGTTCCCTTCTTGTATTTCTTTCTCTTTTGTTTATGACTGATTCCCACAGCTGACAAAGGGCGTTCCAAGAGCAAAGTCACAGCCCCAAATAGGGGGATGGGGATAGGGGAAGGAGGGTGCTACCCTGGGAATTCCACCACTGGGCCTTGTCCAATGACCCTGCTTTGGAGAGAGCATCCCAGAAATGCAGTCCCAGTGGCAGCTCCCGTAGCCTGCCCTGGCTGCCCCCAGTGCCCTAATTAGGATGTTTGTCTTCCTTCAAGAATTTTTTTTTCCTTCAGGCTCTCCCAACCCCAGTGAATTTAGTACCAGTGAGAGGGGCCAGGTGATCAGCCCCTGAGACTGGTCCTGGATTATTCACAGAGCAGGCAATTTAGAAATAATAATAACATAATAGGGCTGGACCCATGGTTTCACCAACACAAGGAACTCTCAAATGAGAAGACACCATCTAGCAATATAAGCCTGCACTATCTCTATCACAGATTATCTTAGAGACTTGCCTAAAGCGTTGAGAAATAAGTTATTTTCTAGACTCACACAGTTAGTAAAGTTCCGAGGTGGGACTTGAACTCAGATCTTTTTGGTTCTGAAGCTGGATCTGTGCTAGGATTCATCTTCTAGTGCTCTAGGGATATTGCCTCATTTGAGGTGCACAGTAACCTTGTGAAGTAGGGTTAGGATTGGGGCCATCCCCATTTTTATAGAAGAAATTGAGGATGAGAGAGACTGTGTCTTCTCCAAGGACCATGCCCCGGGGCTTCTACATGAAGTGTTTCCTACTTTCCAAGATGCTAGTGTCCTCCTCTCTCCCCTGTTACCTTGAATTTATTTTGTGTATTCTGTTAAATTGAAATTAGTACATTTGGGAACTGATAGAAATCAGTAAATTTGGCTTAAAGGGTGGTTCCAGTGTTGAAACCAAAGGTAGTTGGTCACAGGCTCTGTTCTTCAAAATGGAGTACTAGACCCCAAAACATACTTATATAGCCTTCTTTAAGGCTCCGGGGATCCTCGTCCTGACCTCGATTTCTACTCATAGTCATACTGAGTCAGGCTTCTCAGGGCAAACCTATTTCTCTCTCTCATCCTCCTTAGGTTGTAGATTTACTTCTGGGAGCTTATAGCGATTCTTTACCCCATCTTGATGTTTTTTAGAACAATTTTTCATTTGTGTCTGACCCTTCAGGACCTCTTTTTGGGGAGATTTCCTGGCAGAGATGCTGGAATGGTTTGCATTTCTTTCTCCAGCTCATTTTACAGATGACAAAACTGAGACCAACAATGACTCGCTCAGTCACTCAGCTATTCAGTGTATGATGCTAGATTTGAACTCAGGAAGAGGAGTCTTCTTGATATTGGGCTAGGTACTCTATCCACTGTATTACCTCACTGTCCTTACCTTTATATGTTTGCCCCCAAATCAATTAGCTGTGATTTTTTTCACTAATTTCATGTAACTAATCACCATCAATTAGTTTTTTAAAAAAATACTTTCTGTTTCAGAATGGATACTATGACAGATGAATGATAAGGGCTGAGCAAATGGGGTTAAGTGATTTGCTCCTGGTCACACAACTAAAAAGGGTCTGAGGTCAGATTGGAACCCAGGATCTCCCAATTTCAAGCCTGGGGCTTTAACCACTATGCTACTTAGCTCCCTTCCTTAACAATTAGTTTTTTTAACCTCTTAATTTCTATTTTAGAATCAATACTATGTTTTGGTTCTAAGGCAGAGGATTGGTAAGGGCTGGATAATGGGGTCAAGTGACTTGCCCAGCTGTCTAAGGCCATATTGGAAAGAAGGACCTCCCATCTCTAGACCTTGCTTTCAATCCACTGAGCCATTTACTTGCCCACCCACCCAAAATTAGTTTTTTTTTTTTTAACAAAGGGATATTTACTGAGAAGAAAAAGCATGAATAGACGTACACACTTTTCTCCATACACTTGGAAGTCCATCCTGCCCTATACCACCTTGGTCCATGGGGAAAATGGGATCAAACTCAAAGTAGTTTCTATGAATGTTTTGTCCCAATAAATTTACTCCTAAATGCAATATATTCAATGGGCCTGTTCCTCCATCTTGTCTTTGTGGTCAATCTAGTCCTTGTCTTTCCTTGGCTCTCTTCTGGTCATTACAAACTCTGGCCTGAACTCTTACAATTTACCATAACTGATACTTTGGAGCTGCCTTCAAGGCTCCTTCCCCTAAAGGCAGGAGGGATAAAACACCGAGACAAAAGACAAGAGTGCCTCATGCATGGGGCCCCTGGGTCTGTGGCCTCATCCATCTAGACACTTGTAGCATGTCTGTCTCACTCCAACCCAGCCCAACAGAAAAGATGAAATGCCTTATTTTCACTGGCTAATGCTTTGTGGATACATTGACAGTGACCGCTCAACTGCCAATCAAAAGAGTGATCCTGTGCAAGAGATGCTGCTCAGGTTTGTCTTTCAGGGCTCTAGGACCATCGCTATCCATGGGGTTTTCTTGGCAAGGATACTGGAGTGGTCCGCCATTTTCTTCCCCAGTGGAATTTCATGAAATAAAGAAATACACTCAGGTTCAAGTAGAAGAACACCGTACATAGGCAAAGTGAGACAGGACTTGATGGACTTCTCCCCATCATACCAAAGAGGATGGTTCCCTCTCACCTGATCTAATCCTGCCTTCTTGTCCCCACTTCCTCTTGGCTCCCCTTCTCCCAGAGCACATAACATTCACAATTATACTGGAATCCCACACCCTGGCTACACAGCCCTGTGAGCTGCAACCCAAATGATAAAGTAAAATGTGAAAAGTCTCAGGCAGCTTTATGCAAATTATTGCCTTTAAATTAAGAACACTTCTCTCAGGCTGTGACATAGAAAGAGAGCTGCTGGGGTCCCAGAGCTTTAATGCAATTCTGCACAAAACAGAGGTTTAATTAGTACAGGAGGTAGGAATTCCATCTTCAAAGAACTTGGATTCAACTTCCGATTGAGCGGTCTGGGTAAGTGAGCTGCAGAGATGGAGACAGACACCCAGAAATAATGTTTCTCCATTGGATGTAGCTGCTGATTAATTTGAGGCTACAAACTGCAGCTGGCAAGGAATCGCCACCAATCACCATCCGGGAGTTTATTGAATAGCAAATGCATGTGCATACAAGCGTGCAAATGTCTAAACATACTTGAACTTATGTGGCAAGTCATGTGATCCAGACTTCATCTGTCATAGAATCATTGATTGATCATAGAATGCTGAGATTGGAAAAATCAGACTCATCCAGTCCAACCCATTTTTTTTTTTGGTGCTCTAGATGTGTGATTTTAGAAGCAGAGAACTCCTTGTGTGAAAGTTTCCTTCTTTTTCCTTCTTAGAATTTCTAGTTTCCTTCAAGATTTAGCTCAGTACCACTAAGCCCTTTACTGGTCCCTGGTCTCCCTGTCTGTTAGCCCCTACCCTTCTCTCTCTCTCTCTCTCTCTCTCTCTCTCTCTCTCTCTCTCTCTCTCTCTCTCTCTCTCTCTCTCTCTCTCTCTCCCCTGCTTCCTCTTTCTGTCTCTCCAACTGTTTCTTCCTCTTCTCTCTCTTCTTCCCTCTCTCTCTGTCTCTGTCTGTCTCTCTCTCACCTTTGCCTTCTGTCTTAGAAGATGCACCAACAGTAAGGACTAGACAATTAGGGTTAAATGATTTTCCCAGAGACCCACAGCTAAGAAGTAGTTAAGGCCACATTTGAACCATGGTCCTCTCGACTCCAGGTCTTGGCTCTATCCATTGTGTTACCTAGCTGCTACACCTTCCAATTCTTTTGTATAGATGTATCTATTGATGAACAAGTTGTCCCTCCTATTAAGAAGCTCCTTGAGGACAAGGACCATTTTTTCTTTCTTTCTTTTTTTCCTTTCTGATCATCCCTCCAGTTCCTGGTACATAGTAACCACTTGAGAAATGCTTGTTTTATAGCTAATCTGGAAGAATGTTTTGCCCAACTTTACATGTAAAATAGATAACATATTGCTTGCCTTCTCAATGGGTGGGGGAGAATCTGGTGAGGAGAGAACTAAGAACTCAAAATTTGTAAAAACAAACATTAAAAATATTTTATATATAATTGGAAAATATTTAACAAAATAAATAAAAATATATTTTTAAAATGCTTCATGTATAATCTATATCAAATGCTTTCTGTCTTAGGGAGCGGAAAGGGAGGGAGAGAATTTGGAACTCAAAATGTGAGAAAACTAATGTTAAAAACTGTTTCTACATGTAATTGGGAAAAATAAAATATTACTAAAAATAAAATGGAAATGCTTGTTTATAGACGGATAGATTTGCAACTTTATTTGCAATTTTATAGCCACCGAATGCTGAGGTTCTAAGAGGTATTGAGGCACTCCAAGGTTAGGTGGCTTACCCATGAACCCAGAGCCACTAGTTATCCAAAGTGGGACTCAAAACCAGGTTACACTGATTCCAAGGCTGGTTCTTGATTAACTCGATTCTGTTGCCTTTTTCATCTCACAACTCATCCAAGGTAAACCACCAAACCAGCTGGTAAGTGGCAGAACTATAGATGTTTATAATTCCTTTTCAGAAATATTATTTGATAGACAGGTTAGAAAAAGGGAAGCAAAGGTTCCCACCAGTAAGGTCTGCCATGGCTACCTCTCAGTATGAATAGTAATAAATGTGTTGGGTCATGAGTCATGTTCCCTCGTAACTCCCAGCCCTTAGGGTGGTTTGTTTTTTTTTCTTTATTTTTTAAGGAGACTCATGTCTTTTTTACCTTTTTCTGTAGAATGTATATTAGAGATCCAATAAAGTGTATTATTTAACAAATAGTTGAGTTCCTTGTTTTTTGCTTCAAAGTATGACCCGATAAAGAAAGAGGGAGGCAGGGAAAAAAACCATCGGGCCAAGGAGAACAAAAGAAATCGGCCAACAGAAAATATGACACACGTACTTTATACATGTTTAATTTCTGTTGTTTTGGTTGGAAAACAGCTGCAGGTGTCCTCTAATTATATCACCATTTTCACAAATATCAACTGTCATACTTAATCTGTTACATTTACCAAAGAGCCGGCTAGGGCAACACATTTCTTTCATTACAAATTTAGTACCAGAGTTTCTAACGCTCAAAAGCTAACATTCAGGCTAGTCAATTAATGCATTATTTACAAGTTAAATGTTATTAAAAACAGATTCTTAATTTGCTAATGATTTAGTAGACTCCAGGCAATATTCCAATTTGTTTTTTATTGAAAATGGAAGAACACTTAGAATGTGGGGGTGGGGAGGAGGAGGAGGAGGAGGAGGAGGAGAGGGCTGATGGTGGAGGGGGAAATGTCAGAGATACTTTGGCCTAATTTACCAACGAGGCGGTTTCGGTTCTCCTTTCGTCTTCTTTCCTGTATTATATTTTTAATGCACACGCTAACTGGTTACGGCATGATGGAGAGGGAAAGCTTATGAAAAATGAAAAACAGTACAAATACTGTTGTGAGTTTTATTTTTAAGAAGCACCAGGCAGTCTGGCCTGACTCAATACACATGTTCGCCATACAATACAGCAGATTTTGATTTACAGTGCCATTCTCGTGGCCCAGTGGGTTAAGAAGGTTAGAAGTCAGGGGAAATTAAACGTTATTAGCATTCCACTGTTGTCATACTACACAAAGTGGGTATGTGTCTTTTCAAATGCCTTTTTAAAACTAAAATAGTTTCTGAAGCTTTTAGCACCTCCAAAGCATCCATATGCTCTGGTGGGATGCTTTTTTTATTTTCCCCTTTTCCCTTTGCCTTGGTCTGAAGAGGAGTATTCCCATTCCATTTTAAAAAGTAACAATTCCATTGCACAGGTTGGATCCCACCAAATCAGGATTGAACTAGCACCTTGGAGCAATCTGGGTCAATTCCTAGGAAGCCAGGCCATTGGGCATGCTAGACAGCGTCTTCTTTCCAGCTTGGACTCCTGGCTTTAAGCTCATTACCCAGTTCAGAGCACCTGTCATGTTCTTCCTCATCGTAAAGTTAGAGCTATTTCAATGCCATCTTGTATATCCCCTTGTTTTACAGATGAGGAAACTGAGTCCTATATTTGGCCAAAGACACATACGAAGAAAGTATCAGTCAGGATCTGAACCCAAAGTTCTCTGACCCTAGAGCTAGTGCTCTTTCTGCCATACTATCAATACTAAATGAATTCTCATTGCATGTGCTATCCAAGCCACACAATCTTTTATTTAAATCTTTCAATGATCAGTGCTTTCATTTGGGTAGGTATACCCTGTACCAGTATAGTCCACACTCTCTTTACTTATGCCTTAATACAGTCTCTTTGTGAGTTCCTGAGGCTTTTCTGAAATCACCTGGACTGGTCCCCAAATGATGGGTAGACAGCCCCATGCTCAATACCTTTCCAGTTTGGTAGAATGTAGCAGAATTCATCATGCTCCATTAACATAGCCTTGGAGGACACAGAGTCAACTCTAGGATAAGGACATCATCACCATCATCACTGACACCATCACCATCATGACCACCATCATCACCATCACAATAGGGAGCATCCTATAGAGTGCTTTAAGATTTGCGAAACAATTTACTAAATATTCTGTACTTGTTGAAATGAATACAGAATCTTCATAGGAGAAGAGACTAAGAATTGGAAGGGACTTTAAAAGTCCTCTCGTCCAAACTCTTCATTTCACAATTGAGGAAACTGAGTACCTAAGAGGTTTAATGATTTTCCCAAGGACACATACCTAAATTATCATTATATAGTGTTTACTATATGCCAGGCAAAGTGCTAAGTGCTTTACAATTATTATCTCATATCCCAGCAAGCCTGAGAGGCAGATAGTTTTATTTCCATTTTATAGATGATAAAACTGAAGGCAAGAGAGGTTAAATGACCTACCCTAAGACATAAAGGCACATATAATTAGTAGCAGAGCCAAGATCTGAACCATGGTTATCTGACACCAAATGCCATGCTCATGTCACTATACTATGCTATCTCTATCACAATTAGTTATTCTCTCTCTCTCTCTCTCTCTCTCTCTCTCTCTCTCTCTATATATATATATATATATATATATATATATAATATGAGGATTTTGTTTTCATTTTTCCCCATGGAGGGAGAGATAATATATAGTTGTTAATTTAAATAATAAAATAAAATATAATAATTACCTATTGTTTGGTACTGTCTGATTCTTATTTCCTTAACTAGAATGCAAGCTATGTAAGGGCAGAGATTGTGTTTTCTATTTGCTCCATGCTCCACAGTGTAAGGCAAATAAATAGTAAACACTTCCTAACTTCTTTGGCAAATGATTAAATGTGCTCAGCTGAGCAGAGAAAGAAGCATGGAGGGTTCACTCCATTAGGCAGTATCAGGAGTCAAAGTATAGTGTCTGGGAAGCACCATGATTGTATGGAAAGTTCCCTGTATTTAGAATCAAAGTCTCTAAGCTCATATTGCCTGGATAATTTTGGGGAGGTCATTTATCCTCCATGGGTCAGTTTCCTCATCTGGAAAACACATTTGGGAGTTTAGTTGACCTTTAAGGTCCCATTCAGGTCTAAATTGATGATTCTATGATCTGTTCTCTAATCTGTGATTCAGTGATAGTATACCTGTTTTCTAGTCTAGTTGTTGAAAAAAAAGGAGTTGAAAAATAAGAAAAGATTGGTAAACCATGGCTTTCTAGAGCACTACTGGGTAGGTGCATCCATCCATGCACATGCTTTGGTAACTGATCTTTTCAGGATTCTCTACTCTGATGTCCTCTTTCTCCTTTTTCATGACTGCAACCCATGACCTACCCTTGGCCATCCCAATGGAAAGACATCTTGGACATTCCCTTCATCTGACCTATCTTACTGATGATCTTTATTATTTTCTTTTTCTATCACTGTGGTCTGATGTATATTTTCAAAAGGCTAAATCTAACTCTAGGTGCTCCACCATGATTACTCAGAAAGAAAAAGTCTGGGAAATGTTATGCTAAAAGCCTTTGACCTTGAACTTCTGTGCCAGCCCCTGGCCCTCAATTTTATTTTCTCAGTATTTCATCTAATCCAGTGGTTCTTAACCTGGGATCCATGGCCATGAATATATTTTGTGGGGCCATGATATAGGATAGGAAAAAAAAAAGAAATCTTTATTTCCCTTTTTGGTTTCCTTTGCAAGCTTACATATTTTATTTCATTCATTTAAAAACATTATTCTAAGGAAAGGTACTATTTTTAATAGATAATTTTGCTAGTTTTCTTTTGAGGGGCTCAACAAGATGCAATTATTCATCTCTCTCAGCTGAGGGAAGAAAGTGGAATATGCTGCCTTGGGAGATAATGAGTTCCCATTTACTTGTGATCCTCAAGCAAAAGCCACATGACTAGTTGGCATATGTGTTGTAGAGGGGAGTAAGTGAATAGAATGTTGAACTTGGGAGTCAAGAAGTCCTCGGTTCAAATTCTGTCTTAGTCATTTAGCAGCTGTGTGACCCTAGGCAAGTCACTTAATCTCTCCTAGTCTTAGCTTACTTGTCTGTAAAACCAGTATAATACCATCTACTTCACAGGGGGTTTGTGAGAATCGAATGGGAACACATGCGGTGTTTTGTCAACATTACAGCTCAATGGAAGTTATAGTTGTTATTATTAATTATTGTTCAGGTCAAGATTTGATTAGATGGACTCTTGTTTCCAACTCTTAAATTGTGTAATCTGGTGATTCTGTGAGTTCCCCATGAGCATGCATACTCAAGCATTTCCCTTTTAAAATATCCCATGTCATAAGATCACAGAACTTTAGCATTAGAATGGACAATAGCAGCCATCTGGTCCAACCCATTCCTGAAAGGAACCCCTTCTACATTATACCTAACACATGCTTCTTTGGTCTTTTCCTGGAGGTCTTCAATGAAGAAAAATCTACCAACTCCTGAGACAGACCTAAAGGAGAGGTCTGACTGCTCCCACATTTTCCTCGGTGAACTCCAATGGATCCCTGTTTCCTCCAATATCAAATATAATATAAAAGTTCTTTTGGGGTCATGTAAAGCTCTTCACAACCTGGACCCTGTCTATCATTCCAGTCTTCTTACTCTTGACTTCCCTCCCCATATTCTACCATACGGAATGACTATAAGATTTGACAGACCTCCTTGCTTTTCCTTACATATAGTATTTCATCTTTCATCTCTTTGTTTTTGTACTGGGTAGCTTCCATGTCAGGAATGCTCCCCGTCCTTATTTTTACCTCTTAACTGCCTTGGCTTCCTTAAATACCCAACTTAAAAAATCCTTCTATGGGAGATGGGTTCTAGTCCACCCAGGGACTAGAGTCCTTCCAGTAATCTTCCCTCCACTCTGTATCTTGTATATGCATATTCATTTAATCATGTCTGAACTATTAAAGTATAAGCTTCTGGAAGGAAGCATTGTTTTTGTCTTTCTTTGTATCAGAACTTAGTAGAGTGCCCAGCATTTCACTGCATGATAGATATTGATGACTTGATTAGTTAATTGATTGAGAGTTTATTTTTGGACAGCTCTATTTGTTTTTTGTTTTTTTAAACCCTTACCTTCTGTCTTGGAGTCAATACTGTGTATTGGCTCCAAGGCAGAAGAGTGGTAAGGGCTAGGCAATGGGGGTCAAGTGACTTGCCCAGGGTCACACAGCTGGGAAGTGTCTGAGGCCAGATTTGAACCTAGGACCTCTCGTGTCTATGCCTGGCTCTCAATCCACTGAGCTACCCAGCTGCTCCCAGCCCTATTTGTTAGGGAGCTTTTCTTGACAGACCTAAATTTACTTCTTGGCAACTTCCACTTGTGGCTCCTAATTCTTCCTTCTGGTCCAAATAGAACATGTCACATCTCCTTTCTCTATGGACGTTCTTCAGATACTAGAAGGCAGCTATCAGGTCCCTCAAGTTATCTCCAGGTTAAGCATGCTCAGTTCCCTCAATTGATTCTCCTATGACATGAACTCAATGCCCTTCAACATGCTGATTCCTTTCCTCTTGCTGTTATGCAGCTTATCAGCATCCTTCTGGAACTGGCGCCCAGAACTCAACAAAGCACTCTGGGTGATGTCTAACTGGGGCTGAACACAGAACAATCTCCACCCCCCCCCCAAGACCAACCAACCATTCCTGAAAATTATGTCTTAAGATCAAATTAGCTTTTTTTTTGTGGCCACATTATGCTGCTTACTCATAGACTCTGAATTGTGGGTCCCTGATCCAAGATAATTACATATATTTCTTTTAGGCTAGAAGAAAGGGAATGATAATGAGTCAGCAATCTTTCCAGTGTGGTGTAATAAGAAAAATATTTGACTGGGAGTCGGGGGTCCTGAGTTCTAGTCACTGTTGCCAGTAATTATTGGCTATATGACTTTGGCCAAGGAAATTAGTTTGCCACAATGGGCTGCAGTTTCCTCATCTTTAAAATGGTGTGTGTGGGGGTAGGGCGGGGGCTGAACTAGAATAGCAGATGATGTCTTATAGTTTTAAATTCCACAGCTCTGTGATCCAGCATACTATTATAAAATTTTCTATGCCAGTGCTCTAATGGTTATTTAAGAAGACACTGACATTTTTAGGAGATTTGAGCCAAAATATTGGAAATTCAAAATGACAGATGTCTGATTTTAGCTATTTCTACTGCCATATGAAATAAGTTCTTTGCCTCAGTAAAATATTAGTGTCCTTTTGTTGTTCTCTGTCCTTCCTCTCCACTGGCCACTCACTTCTCCATGTTTTAATCAATCATTTGATCAATTACCAAATCCTTTCAATCTCTTACTGATGTCAGGTAAAATGCTAAATTCAGGGTATATAATTAAAAATGCTGCCTGCCTTCAGGGAACTTATATTCATTCCATAAAGAAGGTGACATGTAAATAAAGATACATACAAGATACGCACAGGGTAGATATAAGTATTAGAGAGATGGCATGGCACTAGCAACTGGTTTAAGGACATGGGGACTGGAAGAGGGGGTAGCACTTGAGCCAGGGATTATAAGAGGTGGATGGAAACAATCCAGGAACAAGAGATAGTCAGAGTAAACACATGACAATGGGAGGTCGAGTATCCTGTAAGGAGGACCATCAAGGAGGCCAATTGGCTGGAATGTGCAATGCTTGGAATGGAGAAATGGATGAGAAGAATAAGTTGCTAAGAAAAGTCCAGATTGTGAAGAGCTTTAAATGCCAAACATTTAAACAACCCACTGTTATTCCCGGCCACCAAGGGTGTCTTTGAGTGATGGGATGCTTTCTGCTGAGCTGTCAGTACATGATCCCCTCTTTCTCGGCCACCTTCACCTCTACCAGCCCCCTCTAGGACTGTTTAAACCTCCAGGTATGGCCATGCCAAAGTATGCTCTCATCATCAACATGGAGGAAAAATACCTACAACTTCTGAGGCATTTCCCAATCCCTCCTAGAACTACAATAGTGTAGTTCAATCTGAATGAATACGCCAGGAAGTTTCTAGACTTTCTAAACTAATTTGGTGTTTATTCAACTTTGCAATCGCTTCTCTGCACTATCTGTGTTTCACACACCGTGAAACGGCCCTACACTGTGCGATTGAATTAGCTGTACAGTGACTCAAAGGCATTAAACAATGACTTTGATATTTTAAGTACTGACTAGGAGGGATTTTTAATTCCTTCCTCATAATGAAAGCAACAACAACAAAAAAAAACCCCTCAGTTACACAACCCTGAAACACTTATTCTCTTTTCTATTCTGGGTGGACCCCACTGAGACAGGGAAAAAAAAAAAACCCTCAGAGCATTTAGTTTGCTTAATAGCAGAAGAAAAATTAAACAGGCATAGACGTGCAACCTTAATGACACCCAGCAACACTAGAATAACAGTTCCCAGCTTCTAAAACCTGTTATTTAATATAATGGGTAAATCTTGTGGGAGCTGTTCAGGTGCTGCTGAGTTTGAAAAAAAAATAGCTACTTGGTGGGGAGGCAGGGGGAGGGCAGTACTTGTATTCACTTGATTCTGAGGGTCTATGTAAGAAATGAGGCAGATAACTACTGCTTGGCATCTACCCTGGCCTGGGTGTTGCAGGAAGCGTCAACTATGGTGCCATCTTGGAGATAGCAAAATGCATGGACACCATGATGGCGGCCACTAAGTGCAAGGGCAATCAGTTCTTCCAGGGCCATAGTTGGATGTTCCAGGAGGCTTATTTGTGCAGATGATACTGAAGAGAAGAAAAAGGTGGGGGCAGCGTTGGCGGGGGTGAGGAGTGGAGGGATGCTGGTGGTAGAAGAAAGAGCATAACAAAACACTGAGTGAATTAGTGCCTGGAACTATGAGCATTAGCCGGTAATAGTTCAGGGCAAAGCACCTAAGTGATGATTCACATCTGACAATAAATATATGAATAGCTGTTGAAAGCTTGTTTGATTTCCACAAAGAGGTTTAAACAAACATTCGTTTGTTCATTAGTCTTAAGCAACACTTTTATGGCAGGAGATGCATTAGACCTAACATATGTTTGCAACCACGAGATTTGGGAGTTTTAAAGATGAGGACACAAAGCTGTGCATCTCGCTTAGCCAGAGTGGCCTTGAACTACCTGTAATAGAGTGAGATACAGTTATTATGTATTAATGCTGTGAATTTTCATCCAGCTGGAGAAAACAAGCAGGCTAGGAGGAATGCCATGTCTGTGGAGATAAAGACTTAGAGGACCCCATTCTGCAATCAGTTTCCAGTTTGCATAAACTAATTTTCTTTCTTTTTTTTTTGCATATTTTTTAAGTGAGTGGTTTAAATCTGCTCCTCGAGGTAAATGATACTACACTGGCATTTAAGCCTTGTAAATTCCCAGAATACAACCGTCTTTTACAGATCTTAGCTCCCTGTAAAGCTCAGTTCACATAGCACATCCTTTCAGAGGACTTTTCTGATTTCCCCAGTTGGTAGAACAACCTCCCCCAATGAAATTAAGATATCCACACACAAAATGGCTAGATAGATAGATTGCTAGATAGATAGATATATCCTATACTTAATCAAAAACATGTCCTACAAATTAGATATAAATTCCACTAGGGTTGAGAAGGTCCTGTTTTTACATCTGTGTCTCTGATACATGACACAATAGTCATTGGATTAAGATCAATTGATCGATTGATGTATCTCTACTGTTGTGTGGCATAAGGTTGGGTTACTGAGTGCCCCTTACTTCCAAAATTTCCTGGACTTGTATGACCTGTGATTAGCTTAGAATCAAGTTCATTCCAGGAAGAACAGAAAAGGAAGTTGTTCCTGTTATCAGCACTTGTTTGGTCTCCTCCTCTTCTGCCCTGAACAAATACCTCTTTTCTATGTGTGCCATGTTCTTGCCACAGCGTTTTCTCCCTGTGCTGGATGACATCATGTCTTCTACCTTATAGCACCTGGATTGTGTTAACAGTTAAATCATTTGCTCATGGAGAACTAATTTAGTTCATGGATGGTGCCAAGAGGTCCTGTAATTACACATGCCTGTAGCCCCGTCCAGATATCCACCACTATCAGATATCCATCAGTTGAGAGGGTAGGTAGATGAGAGGGAAGATAAAAGGCTAAGCAAGGTCACTGGATTCCAGTGGTTGGCAGTGGGCAAATTCGGCTCCCACTTATAAAGGTTACTTCTAGTAAATTCAACAGGATTAGTATGAGTAAATTCAGAGGAATGCACATCTCTGTTTTTGTTTTGCTGTTTTGGTATCGAGGAACAATATCGAATTAGAAGAGGATACTAGTATAAAACAATAACAATCACTGGCCAGATATATTTATCTAAGTATATTACTTCTTTCTGTGAAAAAGAATATATAGAAACACCTAACTGCTCAATCTCATTCATTAATTACCTAGCTAGAAAAAAAAAACTTCAAATAACTACATTATACTTGACATCATGTGTCACTGATATTAACTGCAGATGATAACATTTAAAAATCAATAAATGTTTTAAATTTATTTTACCTATTATGGTTGTCATAATATTTTGACACAGAGGGCTGACATGTCAACAGCGTTGTTCTCAGGAGGTAAAGTGGTGGCATTAGTCTGTCTCACCCCCAGTGCTGCTGTTTCAGGGTAAAGTGGGCTCCTGGGAAAACCAACTAGACTCTCCAAGGAAGCATCTGCTCATGAAGTCAACACAGGTCATTGTAGCTTAACACAAGAGGAGTTCAAAACAAGAGGCAGGGAAAGAAAAACCCACCTCAATTATTGTCCACCATCCCAGTGGATTAACATTTTTTTCTTATGTCGGAACAAAAAACTGATCTTTTAATAAATAACCTTCTTGACTTCTGTTCACCGAGTCTGACTATTTCTTCCTTGCTCATGATATTTTACTCATCAGTGATTAAGAGGATATTGTCAAGAGGAGAATATCAGACGCACAGTATTGAAAGGAGCCATTGCTCATCTTTCTTGGTCAATAAAATAAAAGATTAAAGACAGATTCAAAGAGAATTGAAAGCAAGAAGCACTTTGAACTGAATCCTGCTTGCTATTCAGGCAAAGTAGCATCCAAAAAAGTGGGTCTCCATGTGAATCTGAGTCTAGGTGAGCCAAGTACCAGCCAAGAACAGTAGACACGTCTACGTGTATTTCATTATGAGTACCACACAAATGACCAGTGGTCATCAACAAGGTGGTTGTTTTGTACCTATATTAATTTCTCTGCTCTCAATCTAATGGCATGTTGATGCAACTCCCCTGGTAAGGGGCCAGTATCACAAAGGCATTTTAAAAATATGTTTAACTTGTTACTACACTGGGCTCCAATATTGGAAGTGTTTGCCATCGCAGTTAAGCAAATTAGTAAGTTGAGAAGAAAAATGTCACTAGAGGTAAAGTTATTAATTTAAAAACCATTGATAGGTGATGGACATTATTTGTGCTGTCTCTCCAATTGGATTGGAAGTTCCTGAAGGTTAAGGAACCCTGTCTCTAAGTCTTACTCAATGCAGGACTCACCCTCACAGAAGGCACTCAATCAATATTGGCTGTTGCTCTAGAAGGTACTGGTGGTTGTAGATCACATCAAATGGTTATGTTTGGCACTGCTTCCTACCATAGGCATGTCTTTCCTGATAAGAAAACCAAGGGAGGCTCCAGAACACACTCTGGCTTAAAACAATATGGAAAGGTGCCAAGAAAAGGCAAGGATTTCAAGGTTGACTTCTGTTAGTTGGTAGCTAGGAGATAAGGTCTCAAACTCTGATTTAACTGTAATGGAGATCTCCCAGGTGAGGAAATTCCCTTCACTAATCCAAGTTTGTACCTTTCCTGCCACATAGAATCTTACTGGGTTCTTAATGATTTTTTTGTGCCCTAAATCCCTTTTGGTAATCTGGTGAAATCCATTGATCTCTTCTCAGAAAATGTTTTTCAATGCATGAAATAAAATACATAGGATTACAAAGGAAATCAATTATATTGAAATACAGTTAGAAAAAGTTGTTTTTTTTTTAAAGTTCACAGATTCCAGGCTAACAAGTCCTATATTAGAGAGTTGCTTAGAATAATCAGAGTCTGTGACTGTCAGGGGCAGGGTATCAACCCAGGGTTTTGTTGTTGTTGTTGCTGTTGTTGTGGTTGGCTTTCTATTTACTATGCTTAAGTGGATGAAAAGGATCTCATTTATAAACCACGTATTAGGGTCCTGAATCTAGAGCTAGAAGGATTTTACAGGTAATCTAGTCTAATCTGCTCATCTCAAAAAGGAGAGAACTGCAGCTAGAGTTCAGTTCACACAGGTAGTGGCATGATGGACTACTTGGTAGTGTACTACATAGAGCACCAGGCCTAGAATGAGGAAGACCTGAGTTCAAATCAGAACCCAGGCACTTCCTAGCTGTGTGACCTAAAGCAAGTCACTTAATCCTATTTATCTCAGTTTCCTCATCTGTAAAATTAGCTGCAGGAGAAAATGGCAAACCACTCTAGGATCTTTGCTAAGAAAAACCCCAAATATGGTCACAATGAGTTGGATATGACTAAAATGACTGAACAACAAAAGTTCTGATAATATCACTCAGTACCTTTTAATGGTTCCCTTTTGACTTTAGGATCAAGTATTATTTAATTTTTTTTTAATTTCTATTTTTGTGGAAGTTTTATAATAGAAAGAAGTATAATGTAGCACCATTATATGGGAATCTAGAGAGTGCAGTAGTATAGAAAGCTTGACCAAGAATTAAGATGACTTCTCTTCTTGAGTCCAAATCTGGCTTCAGATACTATCTGCGTGACCCTGGGCAAGTAACTTAACTCTTTTGCCTCAGTTTCCTCATCTGTAAAATGAGCTGGAGAAGGAAATGGCAAACTACTCCATTATCTTTGCCAAGAAAATCAGAGTCAGACACAACTGAAACAAATGACCAACAAAAGTGGCATAGACAAGACAATTAGAATGTACCAATAGTGTCAACAATATAGTTCATAGAGTCTCATGCCCTCACCCTAAAGTTCCTCACCAACTTTCCTGTCCATTTTAGACATAAGGCCCTGTCATGACCTTTCCAATGCTTCAATGGCCTGTGATCTCATCAATGTGAATACTTCCTGAAATGGGGCTTTTTGCAACCCACTCATGCCTTCTCTCCCTGGGTGACTCTTGTCCTAGTCCAACCATGGATTCTCCATTAGAATCCAACCAAGGTGCTGAAGGTCTTCCTTTAAGTCTCTCATTAATTAGTGGGTACAAATGTAGTATACAGGTTCTCTATCTGTTATTCCTTGCTCTTGATGGGTGATAAGGGAGAGATAGCTGGTGGGCAAAAGGAGGCAGCAGCTCATTACCAATGAGAACATTGGGAAGGTTATACACAAATGGAAATGGAGGCAGGTCAGGCATTTAGTGGGGCACCTTCCCAGTAGCTCCAGAATTTGATTCAGGGCCGTATTTTAGGACAAGAGCTAGAATACCATATGTTTTTTTCCTTTATTAGACCGAACTCTATATTTTTTCCTCTATTAGATATAGCTAAGTGGATACAGTACTGGCTAAGAATTAAGAACTAGAGTTCAAAAACATTCTTTGATATTTCCTAGTTATACAGTCATTTAATCTCAGTTTCCTCAACAGTAACATAGGGATCATAATAGCACCTACATCTCAGGGTGCTTGTGAAGATTAAATGGGATAATAATTATAAAGTGCTTAGCATAGTGTCTGGCACATAGTAGGTGCTCTATAAATGCTAGGCTCCTAGAGAAATCTTTGAGGGTATCCACATGATACTAGATCTTCCTTGAGGGTCTCTGATTGAAGATTCCCTTCTCTCAAAGATTCCCTAACACCTATCATCTGATGTCCAGTGGTATCCACAGATTTGGTCATCAAAAGTGGTATTGTAAAAAGTCAAGTAGAGATAGCTCCCTTATGGAACCTCAGAAACTTCCCATCTCACTATATGGCTTAGTCTATTGCCACATCTTCATCTGTCATAGGTATCTGCTCTCTGAAGATGTGTGAGAAGAACATAAGAGGAACCAGTAGTGAATTAGATCATAAAAGTTAAAGTGGTAGCTACCTATATTTTATTTTGAATTGTTAATCCTTCACTAGGGAAAAGGAAATA
Source organism: Monodelphis domestica (assembly GCF_027887165.1). Lineage (NCBI taxonomy): Eukaryota > Metazoa > Chordata > Mammalia > Didelphimorphia > Didelphidae > Monodelphis > Monodelphis domestica. The sequence continues at coordinate 41,715,616 of NC_077228.1, read as the reverse complement.
AATATTAATTAAATGCTAACTACTGGGCTAAGAACTTTAAAAATATAATTTCATTTTACTTTCTTAATAACCCTTTGAAGTAGTAGTACTATTATCTATGTTTTATAGTTGAGGAAACTGAGGCAACTTGCCTCAGTAAAGGACTTGCCAAGAATCACATAATGAGGAAGTATAGGAGGCAAGATTTGAATGTTGGTCTTCTTCACTTCAGGCTCAGTGTGCTCTTCAGTGTACTATTTAAGTGTCTCTCAATGAAAGCTCAAAGACATTGCTGGTAGAGTAGGAAGAGAGTTGACTTTAGCATCAGAGAGCCTAATTTTAATCTTGATTTTATCACATTATCTATATGACCTTGGGGAAGTCATTCTAGATTTGGTTTTTTCCTTTTTGTCACAAATGAAAGTCTGAATCATAGAACCATAGACTTGGGGCTAGAAAGGCATCCAGAGGTCCTCTTGTTCATCCAGTCAGCAACATTTATTAAGCAATGACTATATACCAGGCACTGCCAACCCTGGAAGATACACAAAAAAAGGCTAAAAGGCAGTCTCTGCCCTCAAGGAATTCATAGTCTTGTAAGGGACATGATGGTCACAGAGTAGAAGGAACTTCATGACTTCCTTCTACTGATCACAACAAAGCATCTCAAAAAGACAAAAATCAAAATCAGACAAGGGAAGGGGCTCTGCCAAGGGGCACAGCCTTGAAGGGAAACAGGGTTTGGATATTTCCATGCTCTAAGGGGGTAAAATTACACCTACCAAAGCATGAACTGATCATCCCTCCCCCACACTACCAAAACAGAGTCAGAGCTGGGAATGGGGCAATCTCTAAATTCTACAGGGTTGGCTGAGAGCACCACATTCTTATTTTAAGGGCAGCTCAAGGCCTTGGCAGCTAGACTTGGGACCTGAGGCTGAGGAGAGTGGAGCATAGAGTTCAGAGCTTGGACCTCAGAGCTCATAATATGGGCACTTAGACAAGGCAGACCCAGGCTTCCCCACAGACCTGGACTGTCCCAGGCAGATTCAATAGAGACTGGAAAAATTGCCTTAGGGCAAGACTTTTTAAAGCCCACTACACCAAGAATTTCCTGCCTACCTCACTGAGACTTCTGGCTGAGAGACCAAGATAATTCAGAGAAAAAACAAGCACAACAATGGCTACCAAGATGAAAGAACCACGATCTATAAGTACCAAAAGAAATAAAAAGCCCTTGACCCTGGATAACTTCTATGGGGAAAAGGAACAGGGTACAGATGACAGCAGAGAGCGACAAAGAAATAATGCATCCAAACTTTCCAAAAAAATGGAAATTAGTCACAAGCTCTTGAGGAACTAAAAATTGAGTTCAAGAACCAACTAAGAAAGATAGAACAAAAATGGGCAGAAAAGCAGGAAACAGAAATGCAAGTAATTAAAAAAGAAAATAACATTTTAAAAGATAGACTCTCCCACTTCGAAAAAGAAGCACAGAAATCACATAAAGTAATAAGCAAATTAGAGAGTAGAATTGACCTGCTAGAAGCCATGAAAAACAGGATAGACCAAACCAAAAAGGAAAATCAAAAGAGCACAGCTGAAAACTACTATTTAAAGACTAGAATTGGGCAAGTAGAAGCTAATTATCTCACAAGATAGCAAGAATTAATAAAGCAAAATCAAAAGAATGAAAAAAAATAGAAGGAAACATGAAATATCTAATTGATAAGACAACTGACCTGAAAGCAGATCCAGGAGAGATTTGAGAATCATTGGTCTACCTGAAAACCTTGAAAAAAAACCAGAAGCCTCAACATCATATTACAAGAAATTATCCAAGAAAACTACCCTGATATTCGTGAACAAAATAGACGTTGGAAGAGTTCATAGGTCACCCTTTACATTAAATCCTCAAAAGACTACTACCAGGAATATAATTGCCAAATTCAAGAGCTTCCAAGCCAAGGAGAAAAGTAAAAGTAAAATAAGGATGGGTAATAGGGATTAAAAGCAAAAAACTTGTGTAGAAGGAAATAGTGAAAGAAGAAAGGGCAGGACTAAAAGAGGAAATGAAAATGACGGGGAACACACAGGTATCAATCATAATTCTGAATGTGAATTAGATGAACTCACCCATAAAACAAAAGCAAATAGCAGGGTGGATTAGAAACCAAAATCCTACAATATGTTGTCTACAAGAAACATACATGAGGCAGGAAGCCACACACAGGGTAAAGGTAAGAGGCTGGAGCAAAAGCTATTGGGTATCAACTGAGAAAAAGAAAGCAGGAGTGGCAATCATAACATCTGAGAAAGCCAAAGTAAAAATAGATCTGATTAAAAGATATAGGGAAGGTAATTAAATCCTGATAAATGGCAGTATATACAATCAGGAAATAGTAGTACTCAACAAATGTATGCACCAAATAGTATTGCATCCAGATTTTTAAAGAAGAAAACTTTGGAATTTAAGGAGGAAATAGATAATAAATATCTACTAGTGGGAGACCTGAGCTTTCCTCTATCAGATCTAGATCAATCAAATAAAAAAGTAAAAAAGAAGTAAGAAATATAAATGAAATCTTAGAAAAATTATAGGTATAGATATATGGAGAAAAATATCTAGGGACAAAAAAGAATACATCTTCCTTTCAGCAGCACATGGGACATTCACAAATACTGACCATGTACGAGGACATATAAACTTTGCAAACAAATGCAAAAAAGCAGAAATAATAAATGCAGCCTTTTTTGGATCATAATGCAATAAAATAATAATTAGTAAGGGAATATGGAGAGTCAAATAAAAAATTCATTGGAAATTAAATAATGATTCTCCAAAATTGATTAAAGAACAAATCATAGAAACAACTAATAATTTCATTAAAGAGAATGACAAGGATGAAACATCATATCACAGGGGAAAATTTATATGCCTGAATGCATATATCAACTAATCAGAGAGAGAAGAGGTCGATGAATTGAACATGGAAATTAAAAAACTAGAAAAAGAACAAATTAAAAATACCTAGATAAAAACTAAATTTAAAATCCTAAAAATTAAAATGATAAATTAATAAAATCAAAAGTAAAAGAACTATTGAATTAATAAGTAAGATTAGGAGCTGGTGCTTTGAAAAAAACAAATAAATAGATAAAGTTCTGGTTAATCTAATAAAAAAAGGAAAGAATAAAACCAAATTAATAATATCAATGGTGCAGAGCCAGGAGAACATTGTACACAGAGACAGATTACACTGTGGCACAATCGAATGTAATGGACTTCTCTACTAGCAGCAATGCAATGATCCAGGACAATTCTGAGGGATATTTGACAAAGAACACTACCCATATCCAGAGAAAGAACTGTGGGAGTAGAAACACAGAAGTAAAACATTTTCTTGATGACATGGTTTGATGGGTATATGATTGGGGATGTAGACTCTAAAAGAACACCCTATTGCAAATATTAATAATATCTAAATAAGTCTTGATCAATGATACATGTAAAACCCAGTTAAGTTGCTTGTTGGCTACAGGAGGGCAGAGGGAGAAGGGGAGGGAAAAATATGAATCATGTAACCATGGAAAATATTCTAAATTAATTAATCAAATACATACATTAAAAAAAATAAAAATTATAAACTTAGGTCCCCAAATACTAAATGACATAGACAAGAAAAGTCAGTGGTCATGTTTTAGTCCCTAGAAGAACTAAGAAGATAAATGGAGAGTTCCTGGGTCTGGGAGAGATAGGTCACAAGGAAGAAAGCAAAAAGTCTATTGATCCAGGTCAAGGTCAGAGAAAGGACTGAACTAGAAAACCTCTACATCTCTGAGTCTACAAATAACAGGAATGGCTAATTGGAGAATGTAATCATTTTCAAGACAACTAACAGAAATCAGGGCCACCAAAAGCTTTTTTTTTTTAATGAGCATTGGAGAGAAATATATAAGAGTTACACTTAAAAGAATCTGCAAAAGAAAATGGGGGTGTCTGGGAAGGAGAGAAGGAGACTTGGCAAGGGAGGAAATTCTAGTTGAGTCTGGTTTACAAAAACTTCAACCACAAAACTCTCTTCAAAAGGATATCAGAATACTAGTATTACATCACCAGAATAAATTCTCATTGGCTAGACCTGGGTCCCCTTTGGTTAACTCTTTCTCAGCTGTTCCACGGACCATCCTAATTGAGCCTCTGCGTTCTCCTTTTTAATTTCAGTTTTGATGATGTTTAGCATTAAATACAAGCTCTGGAGTGACTAATTTCTGAACAAAATCTCTACCTTCCTCAAATCTTTTATATTTAAGAGTATCAAAAAAAAGTTATTTCAAGTGCTCAGTTGCTATGCGATTGCGAAAGCTGCATTACAGAGAGAAATGGTTCCAATAAAAGCCTTTGGAAAATAGGGAACATTACGCTATTGTATGTTTTGCTTTTGGAGTCATTGTTCAAAGCTCTTCCCCACACCTAATGCATGACTACTGTTTAGATCAACATTTCTGGCAGGTTGTGTTATTCATATTGTT